>NW_025893221.1:0-3534 GCF_002878395.1 Capsicum annuum
AAAGGAGTCCATGAATGAACACTATGCATACCTGAGTTAGGATTCTTGATGTTCTTGATCTTGAAGAACTGAAAATCCCTTAATTTTTAGAAGAATATTGGATTTTGTTCTTGGGAATTGATATTGGAGAGAAACCATAATCTTGTTTGTGAAATAATAATGGATAAAATGGCTGAACTTGGGTATAATTGGGTATATATAGACGGGTGGTAAATTACCAAAATACCCCTGTTAAAACAACCTGGAATAGCTGAACATAAGGTGCGATAGTGGTTTCAGACCGTCCATCGAACCTAGGATGGCCTGTTGTGCCCTACCGTCGGACTTGGGCAGAAACTTGTCTCACTGGTTATGAGCGACGGTGGCTTCCGATGGTTCATCAGACCTACAATGGTTCGTAGACTGCTACCGTCATACCTAGACAAAAAGCAGGTCCACTGCCTCAGTGCGATGGTCATTCTTGATGGTCTGTCGATTGTCTGATGGTCCGTCGACCACACCATCGTACCTGGGCTATTTTACTGCCTTCTATATTTCGGCCATAACTTTCTCATCTGACATCAGATTTTAATGAAATTATTATCGATGGAAAGCTTATTCAATTTCCCACGCGATAGGAAGTGAAATCATAAAAATACCACATGTACAAGAATGAATTCTTATTTCAAAGCAAGTTCTAACATCCTTAAGATGATTTTCAAGCTAAGAAAAAACATGGTTTTTATAATATCTCTCCCTTGAGAACATTCATCCTTGAATGATATTGACTGAGAGGGGAAACAATAAACTAAATGTGAACTGAACATAAATAATTAGAACATGATCTCATAGCTGACATGACTGATAAGATGAACACATAATACTGAACATGCATATCTGATGCATGCATAACTGATTCATGAATCCATGACTGAGTATTCTAAGAAACTAAGTTTTCTCGCAATGAGAATTCATGTCTGATGCATAATTATATAACTAAACTGATACATGAATGTATGACTAAATATGGTATCGGAGTCGCTCCTGTATCATCCCTGTTAATATGGGCCAGAGTTCAAATTGAGTGTA
This sequence comes from Capsicum annuum, assembly GCF_002878395.1. Taxonomy (NCBI): domain Eukaryota; kingdom Viridiplantae; phylum Streptophyta; class Magnoliopsida; order Solanales; family Solanaceae; genus Capsicum; species Capsicum annuum. The sequence continues at coordinate 1,069 of NW_025893221.1, forward strand.
GGCAAATCTCGATAAGGAGGGGCAGACCTTAGTCCTGAGTGTAGGTAGATCCCATTCGGTGGGGCAAACCTCAGCAAGGATACTAACTCCGTAAGAGGGGTGTACATGACACCCCAACTTAGGAAGGAGTCCCACATCGACAAAACACAAGAGGGATGCTGGGTATATAAGTGAGAAAACCTTACTCCTTAGTGATGAATTTTATAGCCGTGTGGGCCTGGTCCCAGAGTGGACAATATCACTAGTGGGTTAGGGAGTGAAAGAGGTATCTCGATCCTATGTGGTTTGGGATACCCATCGTGGCTAGGGCCTTGGGTCGGGTCATGATAGAATGGTATCGGAGCTACTCTTGTGTCATCCCTATTGATGTAGGCCAGAGTTTAAACTAATTATAGGCAAATCCCAATAAGGTGGGGAAAACCTCAGTCCTGAGTGTAGGCAAATCCCATTTGGTGGGGTAAACCTTAGTGAAGACGTTGAGTCCGTAAGGGAGTGTATGTAAAACCCCAACTTAAGAAGGAGTCCCACATCGACAAAACACAGGAGGGATGCTGGGTATATAAGTGAGAAATCCTTACTCCCTAGTGACACATTTTATAGCCGTGCGGGCCTGGGCCCAGAGTAGATAATATCACTAGTGAGTTGCGGAGTGACAGGGGTATCTCAGGCCTATGTGGTTTGGGATGCCTATTGTGGCCAAGGCCTAAGGTCGGGCCGTGATAGAGGATCTACTCTAATGTCATTACCAGAAATGATGTGACCAAGAAACGCTACTGAACTGAGCTAAAATTTGCACTTATTGAATTTGGTGAATAACTGATAATCTCTGAGTGTCTGAAGTACTGTTCTGAGATGGTCTGCATGATCTCGCTCACTGTGGGAATAGACCCGAATATCATCTATGAAGACTATGACAAACATGTCCAAGTACTACTTAAACACACGATTCATCAAGTCCATAAAAGTAACTGGGGCATTCGTAAGACCAAAAGACATAACTAAGAATTCAAAGTGACCATACCGAGTACGAAAAGCTATTTTTAGGATGTCATATTCTCTGACTCTGAGCTGATGATATCCAAATCTGAGGTCTATCTTAGAGAAATAACTCACACCCTAAAGTTGGTTAAATAAGTCATCGATTCTGGGGAGCGAATACTTGTTCTTGACTGTAACTTTATTGAGTTGATGGTAATCAATGAACATTCAAAGAGAATCATCTTTCTTGCACACAAATAACACTGGTGTGCCCTATGGGAAAATGTTGGGTCTAATGAATCCCTTATCTAAGAGATCCTTCAACTATTCTTTTAGTTCCTTGAGTTCTATTGGTTCCATTCTGTATGGTGGAATAGATATAGGCTGAGTATCTAGAAGAAGATCAATACCAAAGTCTATTCCCCTTTCGGGAGAAATTCTTGAAAGATCTTCAAGAAAGACATCTGAATATTCACTTATTACTAGGACTGATTCAAGGCTGGGAGTTTCTAAATGAGGGTCCTTAACTCAAACAATATGATAAAAATATCCCTTAGATATCATTTTCCTTGCCTGAAGGTAGGAAACAAGCTGACCTCTGAAAGCGGATACACTACCCTTCAACTCTAGGATGGGTTCATTCAGAAATTAAAATTGGACTATTCTATTTCTGCAGTAGACTGTGGCATAGCAGGAATGAAGCCAATCCATGTCGAGAATGATATCAAAATTAGTTATCTTTAATTCAACTAAGTCTGCTGAAGTGACTTTCTAAAATATCATAACCGGGCAGTTCCTATATACCCGCCGGGCTATGATGGTTTTACCGACTAGGGTAGAAACTGAAAAAGGCTCTGCTAGAATTTTGGGACTGATTCTAAAATCAACTGCTATATAAGGAATAACAAAAGACAAAGAAGCTCCTGAATCTAGCAAAGCGTAAACATGCACATAAAAGATTTGTAACATACTGGTAACTACATTAAGAGAACTTTCCTAATCTTATCAAGTCTAGAGAGCATAGAGTCTATTTGGGCATTGCCCACTGTAGCACTGGAGGTTGCACCGTGCTGATTTGGGCTACCGGACTGAGCTGAGGAGAGAAGATGACTCTAGTCACCTGACTTAGGACAGTCTCTGACTCTATGGCTTGGCTTGCCATAATTAAAATAGGCATCAGTGGTAGCTCTGCACATACCCTTGTGGTTCTTACCACAAGTCTTACAAAGAGGATTAGTTCGGGCACTGCTAATACTACCCTGGGACTTAGAGCCTTGCGCTCTATCTCTGTTTACCTCTTCGAACTTAGTAACTAGAGCACTGGCTGTAGAAGAAGCTAGAACTGATGAGTTAGGACAAAACTGAGAACCGTTTTCTCCCTCTGACTTAGGTTGACTGAAATTAAAGATACCTATCCTAGCTTTCTTATTCTACTTCTCCCTTGCTTAATCTTCTGCTCCTCTATCTGCTGAGCATGAGTCATAAGCC
>NW_025893222.1:0-6893 GCF_002878395.1 Capsicum annuum
CCCAAGGATGGGAACTTACCTGCAAGTAGAGGGTGTGATTCTTAGAAGCAATCCTTACGCTCTAAAACTACGTAGCCAGTGTAGGTTGAGACATCTAACCTATTAGATGAGAGTTGATAAAGTGGCTTAACCTGTTAGATGAGGGTCACACCATTCTCCTTAGAGTACCTGTTAGATGAGGGATCACTCACAGCTTGTCCTTACCAGTGGCGCAGTATTGACACCCTTTTAATTGGGGTTACAGATTGGACCCTAACTCAGCTACATTGCTTTAATTGGGGCATGTCGGTTAGATGACTACTTTCCACAGTTACATTTTCACTCAGTCTCAGTAATAGAACTAAGATAGTTCTACAGAATTCAGGACTGTCAGATACAGTCAACTCAAAATAGTACGAAACTCAGCTAGTTCCATCAAAACCTAGACTATCAGTACAGTCGCTCAGTATCAGTTATCAATACTCATGTTATTAATATTCAAACTCAGTAGTCAGTATCATCACGAATTCAGTTATAGTCATTTATTCATACATGTATTCTCACATTCATGTTATACAGTCGATTAGCATAGTTCATGCATATAAACCTTTGTATTCAGCCTACCTCACTTCCATACCATTACATTCAATCATACTGATGTATTTATGCTATGGTGTTTTATGCCATAGGTTCAGAAGCATGAGCTCCAGAGCATCAGTAGTATTCTAGTCTCAATAGTCACAGTTAACGGTGAGTCCTTATCCTTTGAGGACATGATCATTTCTTTATTATTTTATTACTTAGTTTATTTCAGTAGTTGGAGTTAGTTGAGGACATGTCCATCAACTTCCTACTCAGACAGTTCAGTTTTAGAGGCTTTCAGACTACAGTATGCTCAGATAGTTTATTTCAGTCCATGTTTTTGTATTGATATATCGTACTTTCAGATAATATGTTTTATCCGTTTTGAACCTTATGGCATGTTCCAGTCTATTATTTCCACATTTTACATGATGTCATACAGTATACAGGTATAGATACCAGTCATGGGTTAGCTTGTGGTCCTTCAGGGTCAAGAACACCGTGTAGCATTTCGGATACCAGATTTAGAGCGTTACAAGAACCATGTCATTATATATACATATTTGACATGCACTACCTCATATTTGATATTCTATTTGGATACTATTGCAGGTCAAATCTACATTAATATAAGATACCAAAAGAGAGTGTAGTTGATTGTATGATGCATTTGTGCTCAACAATATAGCATCAGTGATGTATTCTTCATAATTTTGTTCATATGTCCATCTCTCAGAGTGCTTCACAAGAACAAAAATGGTTCCCATTGCCGATCTCCAAAACATCAAAAATGTTACCAAATAAATACAAATTAACAAAAACACAATATTCATTCTATCAAAAAAGTGAAAGCAGATCTAATATATAAATGCACACAAAATGCAGTTATACTCTTCAAGACACAAATGCAATGAAAATATACAATTAAAATCACAACATACACAGCAACTCAAAATATACAATTATAGTCAACACATGTGAATGACACTCTAAATATACAAACACAATCAAAATATACAAATACAAATTAAATATACAAATCAACTTGCTATTATACAAATAAACTCGAAAATTATAAGTACAATGAAGATAAAAAGATTACACTTTGCAGAATATTTGTTGCCTATGAAATTACATTCTAAAAATATAAATTTGAGACTGTTAATTAAGCAGGTGGCAAAATCAAGTTCAATTAAATACTAACCATCTAAGTTTGAACAACATCAAGATTGAACAAATAATAAAATTCGATCAAATATTCAAAATACACACTGAGATGAAAACAACTAACGTAGTAAAAAATAATTTTGAAGAAAATGATCAAGTCAACTTAATTTGTTGAAATTCACATACGAACTCAATTTTGTTATCCAATACCTGTAACAGTAGTGATGATTTTTTTTTTATGAAATCTAGAAGTTCATCAAGGAAAGAATCGTCAATTAATTTGAGTTTGATTTGAGTTGTTGAAAATTATTCAGTAAATTTGCATCTGAAATTTGATTAGTAGTTGAAAAATAACGGCAAATATGTTGAAAGAGTCATTTATGAAAAAGGAATTATCGACCTTAAATGCAAGGCATAATTTAAGTGCCTAATTATTCCTTATTTAAATCAACTGGTTTGAGTAAAAAAGTGGCAGTATATTTCGTTTGTACATGTATTTCAATAGCAAACTGTGCCTAAAATACAAAATTCAACATGCTATTTTGTGTAATTACGAAATAGTTGCTATGAAACTCCTAGTCATGGGCTTAAGTTTGCTACTTATGATTTTTTTTCTTAATATTCTTGGATGAATTATTTAAATCCAAATAAATATGGATTTAATTAAGCCCAACTTCTGTTGGGCTAGTCCATTGATTTAGGCCACAAATGATGAGCCTGATAAAATAAGTCCAATATGTCATCATATTCTAAAGGTCTAAATTAGCGTCATGTGTCAAACAATGTGGCATGCCAAGTCAAGTGAAGGATCCAATAGTATCATGTCACATATCAAAATGATACAGGCCTAGTGAAATCAAAAGCCCATAGGAATGTATCATGTCACTTAAATCTAATTATTCGGAAGAAATCCATTTTTACCATGACACTTTCCTCCCTACAACTATAACTAGGGGTCTCATAATTCAAAATAGGAAGAAGAATTCTAACAAGATGCAAGAGAGAGCTCATGAATCAAATGCCACAATTTCTCTATAAAGTTCAAGCATCCAAATCCAAATCATCAAGACCACAAGATTCAAAAAAGGGCTCAACAACCGTTGAATTCAAGTACAGATCAAGATCAAATCCATTAAATTCATAAATCAAGTTTAAATCAAAGATCAAGCTCGAAACTCTTGAATTTATATTAAAAAGATGAATCGGAGGATTCATAGAAATTATAACACTTATATATTGAAATCAATAAAATGATTGTTGTAATATTTTCTTGTCCTGATTATTTATTTTCCAACTCAAATATTATTACCCAACAATAACATTTTAAAAAACTAAAAAGTTCTTAATATATGGTCTATGGGACATTTTTAGAGAATAAATTAAAATAAGTATCTAGGAAGTAACACAAGCTAAAAAAAATCATACTTACACTAGTAAGAATCAATAGAATTGTCATTCCTCAAAATGATTTGAGACGTGATCCGACATCTGACAATTGTCATTTGGCGCCGAACAAACTATTTTAGTGTAATTAGGGATGTTCTATCCTTTTCTACCTTCTTTAATTTCTTCTATACTAAAAGATTATACTGTAATATTGTATTGTTATATACACGTACGTATGGTCAAAATGGTTGAGCAACATTCTTGTGAGTTAATGACCTACAACAAGCAGTGGTTTAGAGATATTATTAATATAATAGGCTAGAATAAGGCAATTGTTCGTCAATATGTCTACTTCCTACCAAGGGCAAATTTGTATTTTCCTACTTTATGTTGGTCTTTTCTACGACTATTGCACATGTAATGTCAAATAGGTTGAGCGGTACTTGTGAGATAACAAGGTGCTTTATGTGATGGTTTAGAGATATTTTCAGTCTCCAGATGTTTTCCTATAATTTCATCTAATTTGTCTGCTAGATCGATTTTCTTTATCTTTCTGTGTGACTTTTTAAACCTAATCTAATGATTCTTTATTTTTAAGGTTGTGACTTCATCAACCCTGTGATCAGCCTTTTCATAGAGTTCTAAGATTGGTTTGAGTTTTTCAATTACCAAATCAAATTAGTTATATTGGATTTTCAAATTTATAAATCAACCAACAAAGTTTAATCTTAATTTTTTTCATATTTTCTTGGCTTTCTCATTTTTTCAGTAAACTCGTCATAACAAAAAACATACAACATATACTCCAAATTATTTTCCTACTAATGATTTGGTGCAGTTTTATCGATTTTCTTTATAATATCCTAGCAACAATTATCATTTTTATGTTCATGTACCTTAATTTCTATTAATAGCAATTTTAAAAGTAAGAGTAAATAAATATAATTTGAGTTAACAGTACTTCATATTATAATTTGATGAAATGAAATTGCATGATGATCATAGTTTCCTTGAGTTGTTGATAGACCATACACTTGGCAACAAAATTTGTCACGTCCCTTTTCATATTGTTCCACCAATAGATTTCTTTCAAGTCATGATACATCTTTGTCAAACCCAGATGAACCGTATATCTGTACATATGAGCTTCGGTAAAAATCCTTTCTGTAGCCCATATACATTAGGAACACACAACTTACCTTGGTACTTCAGAATGCCATCTCCCCCAATTTCAAATGCCATAACTTTCTATCGGCCCACAGCATCCTTAATTTGCACTAGTATAGGATTCAAAACCTGTTTTTCCTTGACCTCAGCCCCAAGAGACGATTTAACCACTTCCTAAACGATTACCTTCCATCCTCGAAATCCAAAAGATGAACTCCTGAATTGGTCAATCGGTGATATTCTACACCAATCATCTTTTCTCCTCTTCAACGTAATATAAATTTCCAGTGCACAACCTATTAAGAGCATCAGCAACAACATTAGCTTTACCTGGGTAGTAGTGTAGACTCATGTCATAATTTTTAAGTAATTCGAGCCACTGCCTCTGTTGGGATTCAATTTTTTCTGTGTAAAAACATATTGCAAATTCTTATGATATGAGTAGATATCCACATGTACCCCATACAAATAGTGAAGCTAAATTTTCAAAGCAAAAACCACAGTCGCCAACTCTAGATCATGACTCGAATAATTTCTCTTATGAGCCATAAGTTGCCTGGAAGTGTAAGCCACCGCCTTTCTGTATTGCACCAAAACACAACCCAGTACCACACTAAACGCATTACAATAGAAATGATCTCCTTAGTACCCTTGGGGAGGGATAAAATAGTAGCAAAAGTCAACTTATCCTTTAATTTCTCAAAGTGATACTCACGAGCATCAAACTACAGAAACATTACCTTTTTCTAAGTCAACCTCATTAGTGGAGCAACAATAGACAAGAAAATCTCCACAAATTTCCATAGTAACCTGACAAGCCCAAGAAGCTTCTAATATCGGTTGAGGTCGTGGTTCTAGACCACTTCTTAACCGCCTCAATATTTTGTGAATCTACATTGATCCCTTTACTGGACAAAGCATGTCTAAGAAAAGTCACAGTACTTAGCCAAAATTCGTACTCAAAAAATTTTGCATACAACTTTTGATCCTTTAAGATCTATAACACAATACAGAGGTGATTTTCATAATCCTCCTCACTTTCATAGTACACCAAGAAATCATTAATGAAGACTATAACAAACAAATCCAAGAACTGGATGACCACCTGATTCATAAGGCCCATAAAAGCAGCCGAAGCATTAGTCAATCCAAACGACATAACCAAAAACTCATAGTGGCCATAACAGGCTCGAAAATCAGTATTAGGAATATCAACCTCCCCAATTTTGAATTGATGATAGCACGAATGGAGATCTATTTTATATAAATACTTAGCGCCTTGATGCTGATCAAAGAAGTCATCAATCCTGGGAAGGGGGTAGTTATTTTTCACAGTGACCTTATTCAGCTGATGATAATCTATACACAACTGGAGAGACCCATCCTTTTTTCACACGAAAATCACAAGTGCACCCCAAGAAGAAACACTGGGACAGATAAAACTCTTATCAAGGAGATCTTTTAATTGCTTATTTAGATCTTTTAACTCTGTCGGAGCCATCCTATAAGAGGGATAGATATTAGATGAGTATCCAGTAGAAGATCAATTCTAAAGTCTATTTCCCTATCTGGAGGGATCCCAGGAAGATCATCGAAAAAAACTTCAAAAAATTCATTTACTATAGACACGAACTGCACGTAGGGACTTTTAGAGTTAAAATCCTTAGCCAGAACTAGACGATACAAACACCCTTTGAATATCAATTTCTGAACCCTAAGGTAAGAAATAAACTTCATATTAGGTACTAGGGAACTTCCCTCCCATTCTATTACCGGTTCATTTGGAAAATAAAAGGTGACTTTTCAGGTCCTATAATTCAAAGAGGCATAGCATGAATGAAGCCAATTCGTCCCTAAGATCACATCAAAATCCACCATATAAAGCTCTATTAAATTAACCAATGTCGCTCAATGAAAGATGGATACCACATAATCCCTATATAGCTTTCTAGCAACAATAGACTCACTCACTAGGGTAGAAACTGAAAAGGGGTTAGAAATACTCTCAGGACCAAAATCAAAGTGTACAACCACATAAGGAGTCACATAATATAGGTAGATCCGGGATCAAGCAATAATAAATATCATAGAATAAAAGTTCTAAACATACCAGTAACAACATATTGGGATGCCTAAGATTCCTGGCGAGTAAAAAGTGCATAAAAAAGATTCCGACCAGTTCCCATCCCTGAAGTAGTACCTTTAGCAGTAGGGGCCGAAGTAGTAGTAACCTGAGCCATATTATCCCCAAGTGTACCTCTAGATGAAGGATAATTCCATTGCAAATAGCCAGGCTGACCATAATTAAAGCATAAATTCCTCTCCTCCTTATAATATCCACGCTGAATTTGTCCACAAAAATGGCAAGGAGGGTAAGGTGGGGCCGACTGAGCTCCACTGATTTGAGACTAAGCACTCTGTACCTTAGGAACATTGCTAAATTGTAAATATCGATTACCTAAAGGCTTAGGAGTAGGAGCACTAGCTGACGAATAGGAATTTCCCAGACTTCTTCTTAGGCCATTGCCTACCCTCTTTTCTACTACTTTGCTGATTCACACCTAGCTCTACATACTTAAACTTCTTACTGTACTTTTCCCTTATTTCTACTT
>NW_025893222.1:9893-54129 GCF_002878395.1 Capsicum annuum
AAAATCACACTCCTTATTTGCTTTGCACACATACTAGGCTAGTTATAGACATCACATGCAACAAGGAATAGATAAAAAACCTCACATGACACATGACACATGCTCAAATCAAATAGGATCATCATAGACTCTCAACCAAGAAATCACATGAATTCAACATTAAGCTAAGAACATTCAAGAGTCATAAACAAGAGCCTAGGTGTCTTAAAAGTAGTCATTCAACACAATCAACATGCTTTCACAACCAAAAACACTTGCATCATGCAATCACACATAGCACTAACTAGAATATCTCACTTACTTAAAAGGAAAAATTGAAATGTAATCCTAAAAAATGACCCCAAAACTTGATCTGAACAAGCTTTAAGAATTCAAGAACACTGTTTCTAACCATCTCGTCAGAGTAGAATTTTGGACCACCTCGTCGGAATATAATTGTCGACCATCTCGTCGGAATAGAATTTTTGACCATCTCATTGGAATAGAATTTTTGGTAAAGAGTCCTTCGATGACTTCTCCAGCGACCAGTTTTTTGCTCATTCTTCTTCTCTTGACTCTTTTTTTTGTGCATTATAACCCCTCGCAGGTACATAAATTCCGAGCAATCTGTCATGGAATACATTCTTTAGCGAATAGTATATTTTTGGTGATCAAGTTAATGGCCGATAGCAGCAGTAGATAATGGAAACGACAATAATTTTGGCAACTAATGTCTACATCAAATTATCAGAATCCGATGAACGAATTCACGAACAGGTACTCACTTCATCTTCATATTCTCCTCAGATCAAGTGCACTTTGTTTCATCTCTTCTAGTTTATTTGGTATAGATTTCTTGACTATTAAAGGAAGATACATCCCGTCTCATTTGATATATATATATATCATCTCTTTTGGTTTTTGTCTGCCGATTTAGCATTTTTTAGCCGTAGCCTTTTGCTCGTCATATTTTTCTTTATTTTCTTCTATTATATCCATTTGAGTAGTGGTTGGGGTGTCAGATTATGGACTAAGGTCATATAATAGAGGGGCTAGGATTGAGTCTATGTTTAAGTCGTAGGTTGGGGCACGGGGGGCTAGGTGGGATAAGAGTATTGCTAGGTTGATATTTGGGTCCTAGAATATAGGGTCGCTTCAAGGTAAGTCTATAGAGATAGTGAAGATTCTTAAAAAGAGGAGAGTTAGTATAGTGTGTGTCCAAGAAACTAAATGGGTAGGAGCTAAGGTGAGGTATGTGGATGGATATAAGTTATGGTACTCGGGTAATGTGAGACATAAAAATAGGGTAGGTATCTTAGTAGATGAAGAACTTAGGAAGCAAGTGGTAAAGGTTAAGAGAGTTAGTGATAGGTTGATGTCTATTAAGTTGGTCATTGGAGGGTCTGCAGTGAACTTTATTAGTGCTTATGCTCCACAAGTAGGTTTAGATGAGGAAGAGAAGAATTTGGATGAGATGGTGAGGAGCGCCTCAAGCACTTAGAAGCTTTTCGTGGGAGGAGATTTCAATAGGAATATTGGGTCTTTGTCGAGAGGTTATGATTACGTGCATGGCAATTTCAATTTTGAAGAGAGGAATAAAGGAAGAGCTTCTCTTTTGAAGTTTTCTAGGGATTTTGGGTATTGGATAGAAAATTTGATATTTTCGAAGAAGGAGGATCACCTTATTATATTTTGTAGTTCAGTGGTCAAGACTCAGATGGACTTTTTGCTTCTTAGGAAGGGTGATAGAGCACTTTGTAAAGACTGTAAAGTCATACCTAGTGAAAATCTTTTGACTCAGCATAGGTTATTAGTGATAGACTTGTTATCAATAAGGGCAAAAAGAAGAGCAGTGTGGAGGCTTCGCCTAGGATTAAGTGGGGTAGCTTGACTTTCGCTAGTGCTTTGGAAATGAGAGAGAAGTTGAAGAGTAGGGGGGCTTGGGAGAGTAGAGGGGATATGGATAGTATGTGAAAGACGACTGACAGTTGCATTGGAGAGACTGCTAAAGAGGTATTTGGTGTCTTAAAAGGTCGATCTAGCAAGCATCGAGGAGACTGATAATGGAACAAAGAGGTTAAGAGAAAGGTGGAGTCTAAGAATGAAGCTTATGCTAAGTTGGTGGAGAGAAAAGATGATGAGGAAAGGTAGATAAATAAGGAAGAGTATAAGTTAGCTAGAAAAGAGGCTAAGTTAGCGGTTATAACGGCTAAAATAGCAATTTTTGAGAGCTTGTATGCAACTTTAGAGGAGAAAGATAGGAATAAGAAATTGATAGGCTTTCCAAGGCCAGGGAGTGAAGGGATTATAACCTTGACCAAGTGAAGTGCATCAAGGGAGAGGATGGTATAATGTTGGCTGAGGATGTCCTTATTAAGGAGAGGTAGAAGTCCTATTTTTATAAACTTCTGAACAATGAGGGGACAAAGGTTTTATGTTGGGGGACTTGGAGAAATATAAAGAGTGTTTCAATTATGGTTATTGTAGGCGTATCAAGGTTGAGGAGGTCAAGGGAGCTATTTACTGGATGCAGGGGGGTAGGCAATAGGGCCAAATGAGATTCTAGTAGATTTTTGGAAGAGCACTAGTGGGGCAAGTTTGGAGTGGTTGACAAGGTTATTTAACATCATTTTTAGGGCGGTGAAGATAACTAAAGTATGGAGGTAGAGTACGATGGTTCCATTATATAAGAACAAGGAAGACATTTAGAATTGTAACAACTATAGAGGTATAAGTTATTGAGTCATACTATGAAGGTTTGGGAAAGGGTGGTAGAGTTGAGGCTGAGAAGGATCATGAATATCTCTAAAAATCAGTTCAATTTCATGCCACATCACTCGAACACTGAGGCCATTCACCTTATGAGGAGATTAGTGAAGCAGTTTTGGGAGAGGAAGAAGGACTTTTATATGGTGTTTATTGATCTTGAGAAGGCTTATAATAGAGTTCTGAGAGAGATTCTGTGGAGGTTCTTGGAGGCTAGAGGGGTGCCCATGGTATACACTAGGTCGATTTAGGACATGTATAATGGGGCGAAGACTCGTATGCGGACAGTAGGTAGAAATTCAGAGTACTTTCCAGTTTTGATAGGGTTGCACCAGGGATTGACTCTTAGCTTGTTTTTATTTGCCTTGGTGATGGATGTTTAGACGCGACATATTCAAGGGAAGGTTCCTTGGTGTATGTTATTTGCAGATGATGTTATACTGATGAATGAGACTCGAGGAGAAGTTAATGATAAGTTAGAGATTTGGAGACAGACACTTGAGTCTAAAGAATTTTTGTTGAGTAGAACTAAGATGGAGTACTTAGAGTGTAAGTTTAGTGATGTGCCGCAGAGGCTAGAGTGGTTATGAAATTGGACTCTCAGGTCATTCAGAAGATGGAGGGTTTCAAGTATTCAGGATCTATGATTTAGGGCAATGGCAAGATTGACGAGGATGTCATACATCATATTGGGGCAGGGTTATTTAAATAGAGGCTTGCTTTGAGAGTCTTATATGATAAGAAAATGCCCCCAAATCTTAAAGGTAAGTTCTATAGAGTGGCAGTCCGACCAACTATGTTGTATGGAGTGGAGTGTTGGCCAGTTAAGAACTCCTATATCTAAAAGTTGAAGGTGGAGGAGATAAGAATGTTATGATGGATGCGTGGACATACTAGGAAAGATAGGGTAAGGAATGAGATTATTTGGTAGAAGATGAGAGTTGCTTTAATGGAGGACAAAATATGAGAAATGAGGTGGTGTTGGTTCGGGCACGTGATGAGGAGGGGCTCGGATGCTCCAGCGCGGAGGTGTGAGACACTAACTATGGATAGTTTTAGGTGGGATAGAGGTAGACCAAAGAAATATTGGAGGGAGGTAATTAGGCATGATATGGAGCAGTTATAGCTTACGAAGGACATAATCCTTGATAGAAAGGTGTGAAGGATGCTAATTAGGGTAGAGGGTTGGGGGTTGGGAGGTAACTGTAAGAGAGAGTTCTTTTGTGTCTGTAGTATTTTGTTTGTGGTGTTGTGTGAAGTCTATGATTTCAGTAAGATAGTTCTTAGTATTATCTTATGGCTGTAGTATTATCTTATGGCTAACGGTGTTAGTTTATTTTACAAACTGTACTACTTTATATGCACTTATCTTTTGTGTTTGTGATATTTTTATCAGTTCTAAGTCGGGGATCTATCAGAAATAACCTCTCTACTTCACCTGAGGTAGTGGTATTATAATACCCCATACTTTTTCCTATCCTAATTTTGCTCCTAGAATATAAGAAGTTAGCTTAAAAAATGAATACCTTTTTATGCATATGAAAATTTCCAGATTTAGACCTTCCTTTGTATGGGAAATTGAATAAGCTTTTCGTCGATACCAATTTTGCCCGAATCCTATTCACAGTTAAGAAGTTAGGGTAATTTTAGTAAGGCAGTATGTCATCTGAGCAACCACTGCGTCGCGATGAAGGATAAATTTCCAATCGTCAAATTCTAGTGGTCCTTCGTGATTGCCCCATATTGCGGAGAAGCTCAATTTCTCATTTGTCGAATTCCAGTAAGCCAACCCGATTGTACCGCATCGCGTTGATGGCCAAAATGGCATTCCAAAGGTGTACCGTGATTGCTCCGCATCGCGGAGAACTTCCAGTTCCCAATTTTCCTATTTTCAGTGAGCCACCACGATAGTGGCATATCGCGATGGCATGTTAAATCGGAAAACTTAACTCGTTCCCTGTTCTGATTAAATTTTAAAAAGGGGCACTTTGGTCTATTCCCAAGTTCCCAATTCGTGTAAAACACAAGATTAACCCTATTCTAAGCACTTTATGCTTATTTTCATCCATTATCTCTCAAAGCAAAACCCTAAAGCTCAAAAACTTAACTCTCCAAGAAATCAAATTCCTCCATTGTTTCTCCAAAAAAACTCAAAATTGAGGATTCCAAATCAAGATAATCAAGAACTCGTCCTCAAAAGCTCAAGTAGAGATTCAAGTTCAAGCTTTCTTAGAGATTTTATCAATCAAGGTATGTGGGGTTTATGAACAAGGATACTCTTTCATCCTTGTGGCCAAAACCAAGTTTTTATTTCAAATTGATATGATTTTGAATGATTATATATGAGTTTTAAATTAGGGTTCATGCCCGTTATTGCTAATTGCAAGATTATGAGATTTCAAGTGTTTTAGAGGTTGAATTGCATGTTTATCTTCATATTTTCATGCCTATTGCAGTAAATTTCAGATTTTAAAATGAATTATCATTGTTTTCATTACCAAGCATGAGTATTATGATGTTTTGACATGAGATTCATGCATGGGTTACTATCCCAAGATTAAATATTAATATTTCAAGAAAGACGATGCTTTAAGTATCTTATGATCAAATTATTTTTAGATTTCAGTAAAGATTTGATCTTTTGATCCTCTGATAAGATTTGAAATCCACTTTACAGATTTATTACAGATTACAGAACTCAGAATTGCTTTACTTATAGATTGAATTAGATAAATGCATAACTGGTTTTATAATAAACCCTTATGCTAGTTTTAAAAGTGGATTTTCAATAGAATGAGCGCATATTAAAGGGAGTAGTATTTAGCACCGAGCGGGATTAGCGTGCCCTATCTTTCACAGAACTACGTAGCCAACGTAGTTATAGATTATTCAAATTATTCCCATTTCTATATGGATGACGGTTACAGATGTGATACTTAGCTCAGGTTATACACCTTGGAAAGAGTATGACACCTCTCTCCATCATGAGGTTTTCCTGATGTTAGACTTCATGTTAGCTCACATGGTTTATGTCGATTAGAAAAACCTTCTTGCAAGTAAAAGTAAAAGCTTTCAGAATAGTTTTAAAGTATTTCCCTAATAGAAAAGATTTCAACAAAGAATGACAGATAAGCTTTTAAGAAAACTAAGTGTAAAGGCTCACAACTTTATTCATATTATGTTTTATAGAGAGATAATAGTTACAAATTTCAGCTTTCAAATTTCATACATAGAAGTGAGCCCTTTTTACACTTAGAAAATATGATTTACAGACAAAATACTAGAACAACTTTCAGGACTAAATTTTATGAGTTACTAGATTTATAAAGTATGATTGCTTTTTATTATTATAGATTTCAGTTTTCAGATATTCCAACTTATGTGAGTCATTTACATTTAGCATGCATCATTTTTCAAACTATGATGATGATTGTATTATGTTTTACGTATGTATTTCACCCCCATATACTCAGTACATCTTTAAAGTATTGATCCACATATACATCTATGTGCAACATTATCTCATAATGTAGGTTCGGGTGCTCAGTTCTAATAGCGTGAGTAATTTCAAGCATCTTCATCTATATCCTGATAGTTGGTGATCCCTCATAGTTCAGGAACTTAGTTATTCCATTTATTTTCAGCTTAACATATTATTTGATTTAGTATTTTTAGATAGTCCGAGTCAGCTGGGGGCTTGTCCAAGTGGCTCTCTAGATATTAGTAGTAGAGGCTTGTCAGACTGCTAGATATGATTTAGATTATTTAGTTTTGATTGTCCAGACTCTTAAGTCTATTATTTTAGATATTATGATTCAGATATTCTCATCTAGTTCAGACAGATTTCTGCATTTAGTATGATTTTATATCTATATTTCCCTTATCATGAGATTCAGACTTAGTAACAGGTAGGCAGGGTTAGCTTAAGGTTACTCATAGTCTTGAGCATCGTGTGATATCTCGAGACCAGGTTTTAGGGCATTACAAATATAGTATCAAAGTCAGGTTTATAAGAGTCCTAGGGAGTCAGACAAGCCGCGTTACATAGAGTCTTGATCATGGGTGTGAAGCGCGCCACATTTATGAGTAAGAGGCTATGGGATGTTTTTTGGAAATCATCTCTTTCTTTCATGATCTATCATTCTTACAATAGCTGTATTTTCTGTAACTTGTGATCTTATGTGACAGTTGAATATGCCTCCTCATCGAGCTAACACTCGCAGAAATGTTAACCATCCACCCAGCCTGCCAATTCTTTGTATGAGAATGTATCGCATGCTAAGTTTAGGGTTGTCTTTCAGGCATTAGCCCAAGTTGTGACTGCAAATATTTAGGGCAACCATCAGGTGGCAGTCCCACTAAAGCAGAATAGGGATTTAGCAATAGCCAAAATCTGAGACTTTATGAGAATAAATCCACCAGAGTTCTTTGGGTCAAAATTAGGTGAGCACCCATAGCTTTATTTAGATGAGGTGAAGAAGATCACCCAGACTATGCATGTTTCTAAAGAGGAGAGTGTAGAATTAGCATCCTATAGATTGAAGGATGTAGTGTATGATTGGGTGGTTATAAGAAAGAATGGTAGAGGTGAGAATGCAACCCCTATGATTTGGCAGGTATTTTGAGTGCCTTTCTTGATAGGTTCTTTCTGTGTGAGATAAGAGAAGCTAAAATAGAAGAGTATATAAATTTGAGGAAGGGCTTAATGATAGTGAATGAGTACTGCCTTAAGTTCAATTAGTTGTCTAAGTATGCCCCTGATACTATGGCTGATCCTGGGGAAAGTATGACTAAGTTTGTTACTGAAGTATCTAGCTTGGTAGTCAAGGAGTGTAGAACTGCCATTCTTATTGGAGTCATGGATCTTGCTAGGTTGATGATTCATGCTCAACATATTAAGGTAGAAGAGTTGAAAGAAAGAGATAAAAGTAATAAGAAGGCTAGAATAGGGCAGTTTGAGTATGGTCAGACTAGATCTCAAGGGGGAAATTGTTCACAATTTTAGAATCATTCATCAAAGTCGGCCCCATCTTCAGCTAGTTCTTCTGCTCCCAAATCTAGGCAGGAGTAGTGGAGTAGGTCTTCTATGTCCAGATCTTAGAACAGTATGAGTGGAAAGCTCAGTTATCCTCTATGTGCTAAGTGTGGTAAGAATCACCCTGGTGAGTGTTTAGCTGGACAGAATAGTTATTTGTGGCAAGTTGGGACATGGAATTAGAGAGTGTCAAAAAATAGAAATATTCATCCCCAGACTCAGGCTACCAGTGCACCAGCTCCTTTAGGTCGCCCAGCTCCTCCCCAGGGTGCATCATCCAGTACCGGTGGCGGTCAGTGCCAGAATCGGTTCTATGCTTTACCATCCAATCAAGATTAAGAAGACTCACCTGATGTTATTACTGGTATGCTTTATGTCTTTTACCTTGATGTTTATGTGTTGTTAGACCCTGGGTCGAATTTCTCTTATGTGACCTCATTAGTTGCACTAAATCTTAAAATAAGCCCTGAAAAGATCCCTGATCCCTTCTTGGTTTCTACCCTAGTGGGTGAGTCAGTTCTTCCCAAATAGATCTATCGAAAGTGTCCTATCACTGTTCTTTATAAAATCATATTAGCAGATCTAATAAAGTTAGATATGGCTAACTTTGACCTTATACTTAGTATGGATTGGCTCCATTTTTGTTATGCCTCTATAGATTTTCGCACCCAAGTGGTGAAGTTTCAGTTTTCAGATGAGCCAATCTTTGAGTAGAAAGGTAATTCATTGTCTCCCAAAAGTCATTTCATATCCTATCTTAAAGCTAGAAAGTTGATTTCCAAAGGATACATCTATCATCTAGTTAGGGTCAAAGACACTAAGTTGGAGGCTCCAACAATTCAGTTAGTCAGCATAGTCAATAAGTTTCCTGATATTTTTCTCGAAGATTTGCCAAGGGTACCTCCCGATAGGAAAATAGTATTCGGTATTAACCTTCTCCCAGATACTCAGCCTATCTCTATTCCTCTCTACCATATGGCTCCAACTGAGCTTAAAGAGTTAAAAGATCACCTTAAAGATCTTTTATATAAAGGTTTTATAAGGCCTAATGTTTCTCCATTGGGCACTCCCATCCTATTTATGCGAAAGAAAGATGGTTCTTTGCATATGTGCATTGACTGTCATCAGCTGAATAAAGTCACAGTAAAAAACAAATATCCTCTTCCTAGAATTGATGACTTATTTGGTCAACTTCAAGGTGAAAGTTACTTCTCTAAGATAGAGCTTAGATCCGGCTATCACCAACTTAAAGTGAGGGAATGTGATATTCCAAAGACAGCTTTCAAAACCCGTTATGGTCATTTTAATTTTTTAGTCATGTCCTTCGGACTAACAAATTCCTAACAACCTTCATGGACATGATGAATAGAGTGTTCAAACAGTATCTAGATATGTTTGTCATAGTCTTTATTGATGATATTCTTATGTACTCTTATTGTGAGAATTATCATGCAGACCATCTTAGAATTGTATTGCAAACTCTTAGAGATCATAAGTTATTCTCTAAATTCAGCAAGTGTGAATTTTGGATAAGGTCAGTAGCTTTTATTGGTCATATTGTTTCCAGTGAGGGTATTCGAGTTGATCCCCAAAAGACAGAAGCAGTAAGAAATTGGCCTAGACCTATTTTTCCATCAGATATTAGAAGTTTCTTGGGTTTAGCTGGTTATTAAAGATATTTTATTGAGGTTTTCTCATCTATTGCATCTCCTATGTCTAGATTGACCAAAAAAAAGTTAAGTTCTAGTGGTCAGATTCCTGTGATAAAATTTTCAGGAGTTAAAGACTCGACTCACTTCAGCCCTAGTTTTAGAATTATCTGATGGTACAAATGGTTTTGTTGTGTATTGTGATGCCTCTAGAGTTGGTTTGGGTTGTGTGTTGATGCAGAGAGGTAAGGCCATAGCCCATTCCTCTAGACAGCTTAAGCCTCATGAAAAGAACTACCCGACCCATGATCTTGAGTTAACTGCTGTAGTTAGGGGTGGGCATGGTACGGTATGGTACGGTATGATATTTAAACTTTGGTATGGTAACTTTGGTTTTCATTATCTAAAAGAAAATACCATTACCATACCAAATTAGTTCGGTATGGTTTGGTATTTTTAAATTCGGTTTCGGTATTTTACGGTATGATAATTCGGTAACCATACTTTATTTGATTTCTCCTTACATATATTCATATAAAAAACTATAACTTTAAATTTTAAAAACATCTCAATCATATTATTAGACTAACAACTATCTTTGTTAATCAATTACACAAAAAGAACATTTCAATCACGACTGAATAGTGCGAGATGCAAACTCTGAATAACATTACCTAAACTTAAGCATAGTACTCCTAAATAATAAGCTTCCCAAAAAATTTATTTCTTAATAAAAGTTACTTTTGTGTTTAATTGGCTAATGAATGATATATAAATATATTTAATAATCTTAAATATAATATATATGTAGGTTTTATATGTTATTTAAAAACTTCGGTGCGGTATACGATATTTCGGTATTTATTGCATAAATACCAAATACCGTACCAAATACCAAAATAATTTAAAATTTCTACCAAATACCATACCAAATAACATAACATCCATATCGCGGTATAAATTTTTTTAGTTTTGATCTGGTATTCGGTATATATCATACCATGCCCACCCCTAGTTGTAGTGTTTGCTTTGAAAATTTGGAGACATTATTTGTATGGGGTGTATATTGATGTGTTTATGGATCACAAAAGCTTGCAGTATGTGTTTACTCAGAGGGATTTGAACCTTCGTCAGAGAAGGTGGTTAGAATTGTTGAAGGATTATGATATGAGTGTATTGTATCATCCGAGCAAGGGCAATGTAGTGGCAAATACCCTTAGTAGATTGTCTATGGGCAGTGTTGCTCATTTGTAGAATGATAAGAAGGAGTTAGTTCTAGAAGTTCACCGTTTAGCTAGATTGGGTGTGAGGTTGGTTGATTCAGCTGGAGGGAATATTTGGGTCCAGAGTAGTTCTGAATCTTCCCTAGTTTCAAAAGTGAAAGTGAAGCAAGATAAGGATTCTAGTTCGGTGAAACTGAAGGAGTCAGTTATAGACGAAAAGATAGAGGTTTTCTCTTAAGAGAGAGATGGTCTGTTGAGGTACCAGAGTAAATTGTGTGTGCCATGTGTTGATGATTTGAGATAACGGATTATGGCGAAGCGCATGGTGCACATTATTCCATTCATCCAGGAGCCACCAAGATGTACCGCGACTTGTGGGAAATCTCTTGGTGGAGTGGTATGAAAAGAGATATAGCAATGTTTGTAGCCAAGTATGAAACTTATCAATAGTTTAAGGTAGAGCACCAAAGACCTAGTGGTACATTACAAGAGTTTGGTATCCCTACTTAGAAGTGGAAAGAGGTGAATATAGATTTTGTGACTAGTTTACCCCATTCGCGTCATCAATATAATTTGATTTAGGTGATAATAGACAGATTGACTAAGTCAGCGCATTTCTTACCAGTTCACATGTCTTACACAGCTAAAGACTATGCTAAGTTGTATATCAGAGAGTTAGTCAGATTGCATTGATTTTCTTTATCTATCATCTTTGATAGGGGTACTCAATTTACCTCTCTATTTTGGAAAGCCTTTCAGAAGGGTCTTGGTACCCAAGTTCATCTTACCTAAGTTCATCTTAGTTTAGCTTATCATTCGCAGATAGATGGTCAGGCAAAAAGGACTATTCAGACTCTAAAAGACATGTTAGGGGCACGTGTTCTTGATTTCAAAGGTAGTTGGGATGACCATTTGCCATTGATTGAGTTATCTTATAGTAACAGTTATCATGCTAGTATTCATATGGCTCCATTTGAAGCTCTTTATAGGCAGAGATGTAGATCGCCAGTTGGTTGGTTCGAAGTAGGTGAGGTTGCATTGATTGGGCCAGACATGGTGTTTGAATCCATGGAAAAAGTTTAGTTGATTAGAGAGAGATTGAAAGCAACCCAGAGTCATCAGAAATCTTATGCAGACGTAAGAAGAAGAGATCTTGAGTTTGAGGTTGATGACTTTTTGTATTTGAAAGTTTCACCCATGAAGGGGGTGAAGAGATTTGGAAAAAAGAGGAAAGCTTAGTCCCCGATATGTAGTCCCCTTTCGGATTTTGAGTCATGTTGGGGTCCTCAGTTCATCCAGTAGTCTATGTGTCCTTGTTGAAGAAGTACATGGACTATTCAGCTGTTATAGTTCCTCTAGAAATAGCCTTTCATATGAAGAAGTTCCAGTAAATATTCTTGATCATTAGATCCGTAGACTAAGGAACAAATAAGTTCCCTTGGTCAAAATTCTATGGCAAAATCAGTCTGTTGAGGGTGCTACTTGGGAAACAGAAGCAGATATGTGCACCAAGTATCCTCTTCTTTTCTCTACGAACTCAGATACAACCGAAGGTAATAGTCTTTTTCCATTCAGTCCTTTTCCAGTATTAGATTTAGCTATATAGTTGTTTTTTAATGCCCCAAGTCTGGTACCCCGAACGCTACACGGTGCTAACAATCGCGAAGGACTACTAGCTAACCCATGACTGGTACCTGTTGTGAGCTCTATATAATAGTAATACTGTAATAATAATAAAACTGAATAAATACGAAAATCTGGTGGGATATCTGCCGTAAGGTTCAAAACTAAATAATACTGAGTAAAACAATGTCTGAACAAGGTATAACAATACCAAAACTGAAAACAACTGTCTGAAATACTCTAGTCTGAAAGCCTCTAAAACTGTCTGAACTACGGAGGTGATGGGATATATCCCCAACTAACTCCGACTACCGAAATAACTAAGTACTGAAATAACGAAATAATCATGTCCTCAAACTATTAGGACTCACCACTGACTCTGACTGCTGATATCTGAGCTACTAAGCATGATTGGGAACTTGAGCGTTCGAACCTATGGTATAAAACACCATAGCGCAAGAGAAAAGTATGTGTCAGTACGTGAGAATGTACTGGTACGCAAAGTAAGGTAAGGCTGAATGAAAAGGTTCATATGCATTAACTAAAACTGATTGAATAACATGAACATGACTGCATGAGAATACATACATGAATACATAACTATAACTGAAGTCATAAGGATTCTAAGCACCGAGTTTACTGTTAACGTAGATTACTGATAACTGATAATTGAGTGACTATGTCTGACAGTCTGATGCTGATGGAACTAGTTGAGTATTATACTGAGCTGAGTGACTGTATCTAACAGCCCTAAAATATGTAGAACTATTTGAGTTCTTTACTGAAGACTAAGATTGAGACTGTGGGAGGTAATCATCTAACCGACATGCCCCTTTTTTTTTAGATAAATTTGGGATCCAACTTGTAACCCTAGTTGGAAGGGTGTCAGTACCGTGCCATGGGTAAGGACAAGATGTGAGTGACCCTCGTCTGGCAGGTATTCTAATGAGAATGGTGGGACCCTCAGCTGACAGGTTAAGCCACCTCATCAACCCTCACCTGACAGGTTTGATGTCTCAACCTATGCTGGCTACGTATTTTTGGAATGCAAGGACCGCTTCTAAGAATCACACCCTCTACTGGTAGGTGAATCCCTATCCTTCGATTCACTCAGTACTGAATTCTACTCCCAACTGAATAGACACTGAACTGAGTATACTAGACTGAACTGGTCTAAGTTCATTGAGTTTACTGAGTTTTCCTGAGTTCTGTAACTGACTGAGTTCTACTGAGTTCTAAAACTAATCGAGAGTTTTGCTGATCGTGATAAGATTAAGATTACTCTGTGACTGACACTGGATCTAGGCACATAGCTAAGTTTTCAAGTATTAAATACCCCCAGGACTCGATAACATGAGTAGTAATGAGACATGATAATACTTGCATACTTGACAATAGCCAACAACTCACAATACAATTATTGAGGCATTTTATCGAGCATTTGAAAGTCATGAACTTGTACATGAATAGGAATTTCTTGTCAACATACTATAATGGCACTATTTCATCCACATAGGCATTTTGTTAAACATATGGAGAGCATGCTTTGGTTACAAAATAATCAATACATCCTATTACCATAGCTACATCCATGAATTTGCAAATTGAATGATTTATCATGAACATCATGTAAATCATCACATAACAGAATGAATTCTTGTAGTTAATAGTTTATAACATGAACCGAAACCCAGCAACAAAATAAACATGAAATTCAATTCAAGTAACTCATGAAAACTCATAAATATACAATCTTTGTACTTTGAAAGAGATTCTTGGGCTTCATGGATGAAAGGTACCCATGAATAAACACCTACCATACCTTATAATGTTAATATTTGAAGGTTATTGAAGGAATTCTGGAGCCTTGTTCTTTAATTTTTGAAACTAGGGTTTCTTGTTTTGAGAGAGGATGATGAAATTGTGGAGCAATTGAGTGAATAATGATATATTTAGGTCATATGGGTATTAACTTCGTGTTTTAGGCTGACCTAGTTCATGGAAAATTTCTAATATGCCCTTGGGATTTAAAATCCCGTAACTAGAATATGGATTAAAGCCTCACTATGATGCGGTGGAGTGGCTATCGCTATGTTCATCGTGACACAGCCTAATCACGGTGAGCTACTAGATCGTGACATTTGCTGATTTGAACCTCTCCACAATGCGGCCTAATCACGGTGATCTACTGGAATTTGCCAAATGCCAAAATGGCTTTCATCACGATGCGATGGATATACCATTCTATACTCACCGCGATGCGGTCTAATCGTGGTGATCTACTATCTCTCAAATTTATATTCAATCCAATCCTCATCCAAATAGTCTGAAACTTTCCTGAGGCATGTTATTTCCATCCCTGAATATGAATCAACTTAGAAATTAACTTTTCGAGGTTTAAAAGGTCATAAATAAATTCACTGAAGTTCGAAGGGCTTAGAAAGGACTAAGTTCTAATACCTAGCTGAAATTTTCTAACTTTAGGACCTCTCAATAAGCTTTAAAGGCTGAGTTAAGCTTAGGATTTTTGTAGGGTCTTACAATATATCCCCTTTGGGAATATTCGTCCTCGAATGAGACTGACTAAGCTGAGGACACAGATAAACTAAACTTAGTCACTGAGCGTAGACATCTGAAACATGGTTACATGACTGACATTACTGATAAACTGTAATTTCATACTGAGCATGCATATCTGATGCATGAGTACATACCTGAGGATACTGATAAGCTAAAGTTTCATACTGAACATGCACGTCTAATGCATGAGTACATGTCTGAAATGATAAATGCATGACTGAATAATCTATAGTAATAGATACCAAGTTTAAAAATTAAATCTGAACATGAACTGAGTTAAGGAAAACCGTCACCTTAAGCTGGATTTGAGTTTGTGGAGAAGAGGTGAGGATACTTAGTCCGCATATCTATTTCTGCTTCCGAAGTAGCTCCCTCAATGGACTATTTCTGCCAAAGAATTTTGACTAAGGGAACTTCGTCGTTCCTTAGTCTACGAATCTGATGATCGAGGATCTGAACTGGAACCTCTTTAAAAGAAAGATCATTTTGAATTTCTATGGCCTCTGTAGGGACTACGACTACTGGGTCACCTATGCACTTCTTAATCAAGGAGACATGGAACACTGGGTGGACTGAAGACAGATTTGAAGGCAATTCGAGCTTATAAGTTACTTTGCCAAAGCGACTGAGAATTTTGAAGGGACCGACATATCGGGGACTGAGTTTCCCTTTCTTGCTAAACCTTTTTACTCCCTTCATGGGAGAGATTTTCAAATACACTAAATCACCAATCTCAAACCTGAGATTATTTCTTCGTATTTCTGTGTATGATTTCTGACAGCTCTAAGCTGTCTTGAGCCTTTCTCTGATCAACTGAACTTTTTCTAAGGTATCTAATACCAAGTCAAACCCTGCTACAGTGACCTCACCTACTTTGAATTAACTGATTGAAGATCTGTATCTCCTACTATAGAAAGCTTCAAATGGAGCCATCTAAATACTGGAATGATAGCTATTGTTGTATGCAAACTCAATCAAAGGCAAGTGGTCATCCCAACTACCTCTAAAGTCAATTGTACACGCCCTTAGCATATCTTCTAAAGTTTGAATGGTCCTCTCTGCTTGACCATCTATCTGAGGATGAAAGGTTGTACTGAGGTGAATTCAGGTAGCAAGACCCTTTTGGAATGCTTTCCAGAAATATGAGGTGAACTGGGTACCTCTATATGAGATAAGTGATAGTGAAACACCATGCAATCTGATCAACTCTCAGATATAGTGTTTGGCATAATCCTCAGCTGAATAAAAGGTATGGACTGGAAGAAAATGAGCTGATTTGGTCATCCTGTCTACAATAGCCCAAACTGAATTATGCTGATGACGAGTATGAGGCAAACCCATCACAAAGTCCATGTTCACTTCTTCCCACTTCCAAGTAGGAATACTAAACTCCTACATGGACCCACTAGGCTTCTAATGCTCAATCTTAACCTGCTGGCATATTGAGTACTTAGGCACAAACTATGTGATATCTCTCTTCATCCCACTCCATCAATAGATATCCCATAAATAGCGGAACATCTTAGTGGACCCTGGGTGAATCGAGTAATGCACACTATGCGCTTCTGTAAGAATTCACTATCTTAAGTCTTTAACACTAGGCACACATAGATGACCTTGACAATGCAGCACACCATCTCTCCCTTGGGAGAAAACCTCTACTTTCTGATCTCTGACTAACTCCTTCAACTTGACTAAATTAGGATCCCAATCCTATTTCTCCTTCACTTTGGAAACTAGAGATGATTCCAAACTACTCTGCACCCATATACAACCTTCTGCTGAATTGACTAAGCGGACACCTAGTCGGGCTAACTGATAAACTTCCTGGGATAAGTTCTTCTTACTGTCTTCAACATGAGTAACACTACCCATAGACAGTCTACCGAAAGCATCAACCACTACATTGGTCTTGCTCGGATGATAAAGGACACTCATGTCATAGTCTTTCAACAAATCCAACCATCTTATCTGACGGAGGTTGAGATCTTTCTGAGAGAACACATACTGAAGGCTCTTATGGTCTGTGAACACATCAACGTGAACCCCATACAAATAGTGCCTCCAAATATTTAACGCAAAGACTACTACTGCAACTTAACATCATGAATCAGATAGTTCTTCTCATGAGGTTTAAGCTATCTGGAGGCGTAGGCTATGACCTTACCATGCTTTATGAGAAAACAACCCAAACCTACTTTGGATGCATCACAGTACACCACAAAGCCATCTGAACCATTCGGGAGAGCCAAAATTTGGGCTGAGGTGAGTCTAGTCTTCAACTCTTGAAAATTCTTCTCACAAGAATCTGACCACTAGAATTTGACTTTCTTCTGAGTCAATCTGGATATAGGGGATGCAATAGATGAACATCCCTTAACAAATCATCTGTAATAGCTAGTCAAACCTAAGAAACTCCTAATATCATATGAAGAGATGGGTTTGGGCTAGTTTCTTACTACTTCAGTCTTTTGGCGATCAACTCTAACGCTATCACCGAAAAAGATATAGCCAAGGAATGCTACTGATCTTAGCCAGAATTCGCACTTACTAAATTTTGCAAATAACTGATGATTTCTGAAGGTCTGCAATACTATTTTGAGATGGTCTGCATGATCACGCTTATTGCGGGAATAGACAAGGATGTCATCTATGAAGACTATGATGAACATGTCCAAGTACCACTTGAACATGATTCATGAAGTCCATGAAAGCTGCTGGGGCATTGTTAAGACTAAAGGACATGACTAAGAATTTGAAGTGACTATACCAAGTTTTGAAAGCTATCTTTGGGGTGTCATATTCTCTGACTCTGAGCTGATGATAGTTTAATCTGAGGTCTATCTTAGAAAATTAAATAGCTCTCTACAGTTGGTCAAATAAGTCATCATTTCTGGAAAGTGGATACTCATTTTTTATCGTGACCTTATTGAGCTGATGATAGTCTTTGCACATTCTGAGAGAACCATCTTTCTTGTGCACGAATAGAACTAGTTTACCCCACGGGGACACACTGGGTCTGATGAATCCTTTGTCTAAGAGATCCTTCAACTATTTTTTCAATTCTCTGAGCTCTACAGGTGCCATTCTGTATAGTAGAATAGATATGGGTTGAGTATCTGGAAGAAGGTCAATACTGAATTCTATTTCCCTTTCAGGAGAAATTTTGGGAAGATCTCTCGAAAAAACGTCTGAGTATTCATTCACTACTGGGATTGATTCAAGATTGGGAGTTTTTAAAATTAGAGTCTCTGACTCGCACAAGGTGATAAACACATCTCTTAGAAATTATTTTTCTCACCCTTAGGTAGGAAATAAGCTGACCACTGAATGCTGAAGTACTACCCCTCCACTCTAGGACAGGTTCATTTGGAAATTAAAACTAGAAAATTCTATTTTTGTAGTCGATTATGGCATAGTAGGAATAAGCCAATCCATGCTGAGAATGATATCATAAGCAGTCATCTCTAATTCGACTAAGTCTGCTAAAGTAACTTTGTAAGATACCATAATCGGACAATTTCTGTATACCCACTAGGCTATGATGGATTTACCCACTGGGGTAAAGACTGAGAAAGGCTCTAATAGAATTTTGAGACTAACTCTGAAATCAACTGCTATATAAGGAGTAACAAAATACAAGGAAGCTCCTAAATCTAGCAAAGCATAAACATGTATATGAAAGATTTGTAATGTACCAGTAACCATATCAGGAGAACTTTCCTGATCCTGTCGGGACTAAAGAGCATAAAGTCTGTTTGGGCATTGCCTACTAGTGGCACTGGATGAGGCACCCTGCTGATTCGGGCTACTGGACTGAGCTAGAGGACGGTTACGCTGACCCTAAAAACCTGATTGAGGACAATCTCTGACTCTGTGGCCTGGCTTGCCATATCCAAAACAAACATCACTGCCAGCTTTGTAAATACCCTGATGGTTCTTGCCATAAGTCTGAAAACGAGGATTGGATCGAGCACTACTGACACTACCCTAAGACTTAGAGCCTGGCTCCCTATCTCTATTACCATCTCTGAATTTCAGCACTGGAGCAGTAGCTGGGGATGGAGCTGGAAGTGAAGATTTTGGGCAGAACTGACAACGATTCCCACCCCCTAACTTAGGCTGAGCAAAGTTGAAACTTCCTATCCTAGCTCTCTTGTTCTGCTTTTCTCTCTCCTAATTCTTCTTCTCTTCTATCTACTGAGCATGGATCATGAGACTAGCCAAGTCCATCTCACTAATCAACATGGCGGTTCTGTACTCTTTTGACCACACTATCATTCACTCTAGACACAAACTTACTCATTCAAGATCTGCTATCTGCCACCACATAAGGAGCATATTTAGCTAATTGAGTAAACTTGAGAGAATACTCTTTCACTATCATGTTTCCCTGCATAAGGTTGATAAACTCCAACACCTTAGCTTCTCTCATCTCTAGGAGAAAGAATCTATCTAGAAAAGCAGTGGCAAACTTCTCCTATTAAATAGGCTCTGCATCTACAATCCTCTCTGCTTTCTACTGTCTAAACTAAGTATGAGTCATATCCTGCAACTAGTATGTATCTAGCTCAGCACTCTTGCTAGCTATCACTCCCATAATATCTATAATCTTTTTCACTTGATCAAGATACTCCCGTGGGTCTTCATCTTACTTAGACTAAGTAAAAAAAGGAGGATTCATTCGGGTAAAGTCCCGAATCCTGGATGCAGTAGAATTGACCACTGAGTTAGTCGGAACGATAGCTGGGCATTCATTCTAGGCAACAACTAAATTGGCTAGAGTAGTGAATGCAACCTTAAATTCTACATGAAAGACGTGTTTGTGTAGGGGATCTGCCTGAACGGGTTGAGGTGCTGACTGATTTCTAGTTCTCCTTCCATTACCCTTATTGGGAGGTAGTTCTGTAAATGAAAGAGATAAATGGATTAGATTGAGAGTTTAACTTGAGCTCATGCTTACTCACATGACATAAGTACTGAAAGAAGGGAAGCTATTCCTAAAACATCTCATATCTCCTGTACATAGGTGTGGCGCGCTACACACCCATGCACAAGACTCTACTCGATGCAGCTTTCAGACTTCCTAGGACTCTATTGAACTTTAGGCTCTGATACTAAGTTTGTAACACCCCGATTCTGGTACCCTAGATGCTACTCAGTGCTAATAGTACCGAAGGACCACTAGCTAACCCATGAATGGTACCTGCTGTGAGCTCTACATATAGTAATACTGTAAAAAAATATAACTGAATAAATGCATAAATCTGGTGGAATATCTGCCAAAAGGTTCAAAACTGAATAATACTAAGTAAAACAATGTTTGAACAAGGTATAACAATACAAAAACTAAAAATAACTGTCTGAAACACTCCAATCTGAAAGCCTCTAAACTGTATGAACTGCTAAGTTAATGGGATATGTCCCTAACTCGACTACTAAAATAACTAAGTAATGAAATAATGAAATAATTATGTCCTTGAACTATATGGACTCACCACTGACTCTGACTGCTGATATCTGAGCTGCTAAGCATGATCGAGAACTTGAGCGTCTGAACCTATGGTATAAAATACCATAGCATAAGAGAAAAGTATGTGCCAGCATGTGAGAATGTACTGGTACACAAAGTGAGGTAAGGCTGAATGCAAAGGTTCATATGCATGAACTAAACTAATTGAATAACATGAACATGACTGCATGAGAATACATGCATGAATAAATAACTGTAACTGAAGTCATAAGGATTCTGAATACTGAGTTTACTATGAACGTGGATTACTGATATAACTGATAACTGAGTGACTGTGTCTGACAGTCCTGATGCTGATGGAACTAGCTGAGTTCCTTACTGAGTTGAGTAACTGTATATGATAGCCTTGAAATCTGTAGAACTATTTGAGTTTTTTACTGAAGACTGAGACTGAAACTTTGGGTGGTAATCATCTAACCGACATGCCCTTTTTATTTTTAGATAGATTTGGGGTCCAACCTGTAACCCTAGTTAGAAGGGTGTCAGTATCGTGCCACGGGTAAGGACAAGCTGTGAGTGACCCTCGTCTGGCAGGTACTCTAATGAGAATGGTGGGACCCTCAGCTAATATGTTAAGCCACCTCATCAACCCTCACCTGACAGTTTTGATGTCTCAACCTATGTTGGTTACGTAGTTCTGGAATGCAATGACTTCTTCTAAGGATCACACCGTCTGCTGGCAGGTGAGTCCCCATCCTTGGGTTCACTTGGTGTTGAATCCTACTCCTAACTAAATAGACACTGAACTGAGTATACTGGACTGAACTGGACTAAGTTCATTGAGTTTCCAGTAAGTTTGTTCATCTAAGTTACAATCTAAGGTATGTGGGGTTTTAAAAAAGGGTAATCCTTTCATCCTTGTGCCCAAAAACTTATTTTAAACTATAAGTTTTCTGCAATTTATTAGATTTTACATGAAATTGAATTAGGGTTTTCCACCCATTGTTATTGGTTGCAAGCTTTTGATGTTTCCCATGAATTAAAAGTCAAATAGCATAATTTTACATGTTTTCTTAAGAAATTGAAGCTGGGTTTATACCCTATATTATTATTCCTTGAGAAATTAATGGTTGCAATGCTCTAGAAATTGAAGCTGGGTTTATACCCTATATTGTTATTCCTTGAGAAATTAATGGTTGCAATGCTCTAGAAATTGAAGTATATGAGTACGTTGAGATTTTGAGATAAATTGCTGTAAATTCCAGATTTCTATATGATTTATGAGTTCATATGATATCTAGTATGCATTTTGAAGAGTCTTAACTTTAGATTTGATTATGGGTCATTAAGCGCTACTTGAGATTTGCAATTTCATGAACTTTTGTGCTATAAGCACCCATGATTTGATTAATTTGAGATTATTTAGAAAGCTTTGACCTTAATGGTCATAGTAAGATTTTCAAAATAGTTTCTTGAAGTAAAATTTTCCTAAGAAGAAAGTAGTTTTCTCTACTAGTAAGATTTATAGAATTCGGAG
The DNA here is from genome assembly GCF_002878395.1 of Capsicum annuum. Taxonomy (NCBI): domain Eukaryota; kingdom Viridiplantae; phylum Streptophyta; class Magnoliopsida; order Solanales; family Solanaceae; genus Capsicum; species Capsicum annuum. Next base: position 31,759 of record NW_025893222.1, read on the forward strand.
TTCCAAGTGTCTTGAGTTTAAAATAGTTCTAAGTTCTTGAGCATTAAAGAAGTTTTACTCTCCATGAGATATATTCATGAGTTTGAAAGTGTTGTTTAAAGCTTTGTTTAGTCTCCGAGTAATGAGAATAAGAGAAGAGTTCAGATTTTAAAGCTAAAGTATAATGACTCACGAGATTTATGTTACATGCTTCATTATACATAATTTATGAGCTTTACATTTCAGACTTATTCAAGCTATGTGAGTCATTCCTAATTGCATGCATGATTTGATTAAAGAGTATGGATATTGTTTTTTGTAAATGCATACACCCCCATATACTTAGTACATTCCCAAGTGCTGATACACATATACGTCTATGTGCTACATTGTCTTATAATGTAGGTTCAGGTGCTCAGTCCCAGCCTCGTCAGGGATTTTTGAGTACCTTTGTCTACATCTCCATAGTAGTGAGTCCTCATGGTCCGAGGACCTATTTTCATACATTTCAGAGTTTTAGTAGATATATTATTGCTTTTAGTTCAGTTTGAGTTAGTTGGGGACCTGTCCCAATGGCTCTCTAGTTCATGGAGTAGTAGAGGCTTTGTCGGACTAGTTATCAGATTATTAGTATGTTGAGATTTCTAGTTTTATGGTCGTTTAGATCGAGTATTTTCTTCATATTTCCTATCATTTGATATGACAGTACTAGTGTTTTGTTTATTTCATCTTGAATTGAGTTATTATATATAGCAATAGGCTCAAAGGGTTAGCTTGGGGCTACTGGCAGCCTTAAGCACCGTGTGACATCCCAAGAGGTAATTTTGGGTCGTTACAAACTTGTTATCAAAGCCTAAGGTTTAAGGAGTCCTAGGGAGTCTGACAAGCGGCGTTGAGTAGAATCTTGATCATCGGTGTGAAGCACACCATATCTATGAGCAAGAGGCTACAAAATGTTTTAGGAAAAAGTTGTTTCTTTCTTTTAAATTCTATCATGCCTATAGTTGTCCCTCTTATCTAAAAATTTATACTCTTCTATTTTAGAAAATGCCTCCCCAAAGAGCGAACACCCGTAGAAATGGTAATAAGCAACCCTATCCTGTTGACCTTTTGAATGAGATAGTATCTCATGCTAAGTTTTAGGCGGCCTTTCAGGCGTTAGCCGATGCAGTCACTACTAATATTCAGGCCAATAACCCAGCTGCAGTTGCAAATCAGCAAGGAGGTAATTTAGCTTCTGCTAGGATTTATGATTTTATGCAGATGAATCTGCTAGAGTTTTATGGGTCTAAGGTTGGCGAGGACCCCCAGTTATAACTGGAGGAGGTGAGAAAGATCACACAGGTGATGCATGTTTCTAAGGGAGAAAGTATTGATCTAGCATTGTACAGGTTGAAGGATATTACTTATGATTTTGTTGTATCGTAGAGGAAGGGTAAAAGTGAGGGTGTTTCTCCTATGACTTGGCAGGTGTTCCAAGATACATTCTTGGACAAGTTCTTTCCGCTTGAGATGAGGAGAGAAAAGATTGAGGAGTTTATGCACTTGAGGCAGGGCTCCATGACTATTAAGGAGTACTTTTTGAAGTTCAACCAGTTGGCCAAGTATTCTCTTGATTTGATTTCTAACACCCAAGCTAGTATGAGCAAGTTCGTTATAGGTATTTTTGTTTTGGTAATGAAAGAGTGTAGGACAGCGATGCTGAATAGGGATATAAATCTGGCAAGGTTGATAATGCATGCACAGCAGATAGAGACGGATAATATAAGGGTGAGAGATAGAGTGAGGGGTAAAAAAAGGACTAGATCCGAGCAGTATGAGTATAGTCAGGCTAGGTCCCATGGAGGGAACCACCCACAGTTCCAGAGTTATTCGTCTATACCAGCACCTTCATCATCTTGTTCTCTCGAGCCTAGATACAGGCAGAAGAAAGGAAATAGGTCTTCTATTTCTAGGTTATAGAATAGTGTAAGTATAGATCCCGCTATCCTCCTTGTGCTCATATGGTAGAGATTATCCCGATGAGTGTTTAGAAAATATGAGTGGTTGATTTGGTTATGGCAAGATTGGCCACAAACTTAGAGATTGTCCGCATGCTAAGAAGGGGAATAGAGATTCTCGACCTCATGCACAGACTACTAGTGCACTAGCTCCTATACCTCATCCCGCTCCTGTTTAGCGCGCTTCATCTAGCAGTACTGGCGGTTAGTGCCAGAACAGATTCTATGCCTTACTATTCCATCAGGAGCAGGAGGACTCTCCCAACGTTGTTATTGGTATGCTCTATGTCTTTTGCTTCGATGCGTATGTGTTGTTGGACCCCAGGTCAAGTTTATCTTATATGACCCTATTAGTCGCCGTGAATTTTGAGATAAGTCTTGAAAAGATTCCTAAGTCTTTCCTAGTTTACACACTAGTAAGGGAGTCAGTGGCTGCTAAGCAAGTGTACAAAAATTATCCTATTACTTTTCTTCATTGAGTCATATTTGCTAATTTGATAGAGTTAGACATGGTGGATTTTAACCTTAGTCCGGGTATGGATTAGCTTCATTCTTATTATGCATCTATAGACTGTCGTACCTATGTGATCAAGTTTCATTTTTCTAATGAACCAATTTTTGAGTAGTCCGGGAGTTCGGTATCTCCCAAGAGTCATTTTATTTCCTATCTCAAGGCGAAAAAGCTAATATCCAAAGGTTGCATCCATCACCTAGTTAGATTTAAAGACACTAAGTTTGAGGCTCCAACTATTCAGGCAGTCAACATTGTTAATGAGTTTCCTGATGTTTTTCTGGAAGATCCCCCAGGGGTACCTCCCGAAAGAAAGATAGAATTCGGGATTGACCTTCTTCCCGACACTCAGCTTATTTTTATCCCACCTTATATTATGGCACCTGCAGAGCTTAAGGAGTTGAAAGAGCAACTCAAAGATCTTTTAGACAAAGGTTTTATAAGGCCCAGTGTTTCTCCTTGGGGCGCACTTATTTTATTCGTGCGAAAGAAAGATGGTTCTTTGCGTATGTGCATTGACTATTGTCAGCTTAATAAGGTCACAGTTAAAAATAAGTATCCTCTTTCGAGAATTGATAACCTGTTTGATCAGTTGCAAGGTGCAAGTTATTTCTTCAAGATAGACCTTAGATCCGGCTATCACCAGCTCAAAGTAAGGGAATATGATATCCCAAAGATAGCTTTCCGAACCTAATATGGTCACTTTGAGTTTCTAGTCATGTCTTTTAGGCTAACCAATTCCCCAGCAGCCTTTATGGACCTCATGAATTGAGTGTTCAAGCAATATCTTAATATGTTTGTCATTGTTTTCATAGATGACATCCTTGTGTGCTCCCGTACTGAGAACGACCATGCAGATCACCTTAGAATTGTCTTGCAAACTCTTAGATATCACCAGTTGTTTGCCAAATTTAGTAAGTGTGAATTTTTGCTAAGATCAGTAGTTTTTCTAGGTCATATTATTTCAGCTGAAAGCATTAGAGTTAATCCCTAAAAGACACAAGCTGTAAGAAATTGGCCTAGACCTATTTCCCTATCTGACATCAGAAGTTTCATGGGTCTAGCTGGCTACTACCGCCATTTTATTGAAGGTTTCTCTTCTATTGCCTCTCCCATGACCCAGTTGACCCAAAAGAAAGTTAAGTTCCAGTGGTCAGATTCCTGTGAGAAGAGTTTTCAGGAGTTAAAGACTCGACTTACTTCAGCCCCTATGTTGACTTTGCCTGATGGTATAGATGATTTTATGGTGTATTGTGATGCCTCTGGAGTTAGTTTAGGTTATGTGTTGATTCAAAGAGGTAAGGTTAAAGCGTACGCCTCTAGACAGTTAGAGCCGTATGAAAAGAACTACCCAACCCATGATCTTGAATTGTCTTTGCTTTGAAAATCTGGAGACACTATCTTTATGGTGTCCATGTTGATGTGTTTACTGATCATAAGAGCCTGCAGTATGTGTTTACTCAGAGGGAGTTGAATCTTAGACATAGGAGGTGGTTAGAGTTGTTAAAAAATTATGATATAAGTGTGTTTTATCACTCAGGCAAGGCCAATATAGTGAAAAATGCCCTTAGCAAGTTATCTATAGGTAGTTTTGCTCATGTAGAGGAAGCTAAGAAAGAGTTAGCTCGTGATGGCATTGTATAGCTAGATTGGGTATTAGGTTGCTTGATTCAGCTGAGGGAAGTACTTTGGTGCAAAGTAGTTCCAAATCCTCTTTAGTTTTGGAAGTGAAGGGGAAGCAAGACCGAGATCCTAGTTTGGTCAGACGGAAGGAGTCAGTTAAGGACCAAAAGGTAGAGATTTTCTTCCAAGGGGAAGATGGCGTGTTGAGATTGCAGGGTAGGTTGTGTGTTCTGTGTGTTGATGATCTGAGGTAGAGGATTATGGCTGAAGCGCATGGCGGCGGTATTTCATTCATCTCGGTGCTACCAAGATGTACCGCGACTTGCGGGAAATCTATTGGTGGGGCGGTATAAAGAAGGATATAGATGAGTTTGTAGCAAAGTATACAACGTGACAACAGGTTAAGGTAGAGCACCAAAGACCTGGTAGTGTGATGCAAGAGTTTGGTATACCCACTTTGAAGTGGAAAGAGGTGAATATGGACTTTGTGACTGGTTTACCTCTTTTGCATCGTCATCATGATTCTATTTAGGTTGTTATAGATAGGCTGACTAAGTCCACACATTTCTTTCCTATGCATACATCTTATACAGCTGAGGATTATGCTAGGTTGTACATCCGAAAGTTTGTCAAGTTTCATGGAGTTCCCTTGTCTATCATTTCCGATAAGGGTACTCAATTTACCTCTTAATTTTGGAGAGCATTTTAGCAGGGTCTTGGTACCCAAATTTATTTGAGTTCCACTTTTCATCCATAGACAGATGGTCAGGCTGAGAGGACCATTCAGACTGTAGAAGATATATTGAGGGCATGTGTTCTTGATTTCAAAGGTAGTTGGGATGAGTATTTGCCATTGATAGAGTTTTCTTATAACAATAGTTACCATGCTAGTATCGAGATGGCACCATTTGAGGATTTGTATGGTAGAAGATGTAGATCACCCATAGGTTGGTTTGAAGTGGGTGAACCTATTGTGATTGGGCCTGATGCAGTGTTTGAGGCTATGAAGAAAGTTAAGTTGATTAGAAAAAGGTTAAAGACAGCTCAAAGTCATCAAAAGTCATATGTCGATGTAAGGAGAAGAGGTCTTGAGTTTGAGGTGGGTGATTTGGTGTACTTACAGATTTCACCCATGAAAGGGGTGAAGAGGTTTGGTAAAAAGGGAAAGCTTAGTTCCCATTATGTTGGCCCCTATAGAGTTTTGATCCGTGTAGAGAAAGTAGCCTATGAAGTTGAGTTGCCCGCAGAGTTGTCAATCGTTCATCCTACTTTTCATGTCTCCATACGTAAGAAGTATATTGGTGATTCCGTTGTAATGGATCCTTCAGAGAGTGCTGATATTCAGAACAGTCTCTCGATCGATGAGATTCTTGTTGAGATCCTAGATGTTCAGATCCGTAGATTGAGGAACAAAGAGGCTCCCTTGGTCAAAGTTTTGTGGCTGAACCAGTCAGTTGAGTGCGCTACTTGGGAGGCAGAAATAGATATGCGAGCCAAGTACCCGCACCTCTTTTTCGCAAGTTCAGATCAAGCCGAAGGTATTATTCTTTCTTACTTCAGCTCTTCTAAATCTAAAGTTCAGCTATATATCTATTCTTGCATGAGTTCTTGCAATTTTTGAAGTATTCAAGAGTTTAGAAAGATTTTGAGCTGTTTAGCAAATTGCTTCAGCTATGGGTACTCAATTTTTCCTGTATTCTCGGTCTAACAAGCGATATTCAAGGACGAATGTTCCCAAGGGGGAGATATTGCAATACCTCAGATTTTTCTTTAAGATGAGTGTCATCTTTAAGAATAGTAAGGGCTGATTTTCCAGTGAGAAATATTTTAAACAATGTAGAATTTCCCGAATATCAACTTTTTGTCATGTAGAGAATTGAATTAGCTTTCCAACGATACTGATTTTGTCCAAATCCGGTATCGGGGTGAGAAGTTATGTCCGTTTTACTGAGAGTTGTTAGAATCGCCCAGGTACAACGGACAGGTTGACGGACTGTCTAGTTTACGACAGACCGTCGCTCGGACCGTTGCAACCAAGGCAGTGACTCCCTCTTCTGGCCCAAGTGCGACGGCCAAGACGACGGACCGTCAAGCTAGCAACGGACCATTACTAGGACCATCGCAACTAAGGCAGTGTGGCCATTTTCTGACCAACGTGCGACGGACGATTCGATGGACCGTTAGACTAGTGAAGGACCATCGCTCCAACCATCGCAAATCCCATTCAGTATTTTTAAGTTGTTTTTAAAAGGATATTTTGGGTCTTTTCCCTTCTAATACCCTGATATATTCAAAAAAAAGCAGATAGCCTCATTATCTCCAAAAACATCAAGAGCTAGGGTTTCTCCCTCAAGAGCAAATCCAAAACCCTTCTCCAAGAAATTCAAGAACTTACCATAAATTCTATAAATTGAGTTGAAATTCAAGTTTCCCAAGTAAAAGGCTTCAAGAACTCTCTCTCAAGAGTAAGAAGAAGAGTCTCAAGCAAGTTTGTTCTTCTAAGTTACAATCTAAGGTATGTGAGGTTTTGAACAAGGGTAATCCTTTCACCCTTGTGCCCAAAGACTTATTTTAAGCTATAAGTTTTCTGAAATTTATGAGATTTTACATGAAATTGAATTAGGGTTTTTCACCCATTGTTATTGGTTGGAAGCTTTTGATGTTTTCCATGAATTGAAAGTCAAATAGCATGATTTTACATATTTTCTTAAGAAATTAAAGCTGGGTTTATACCCTATATTGTTATTCCTTGAGAATTTAATGGTTGCAATGCTCTAGAAATTGAAGTATATGAGTATGTTGAGATTTTGAGACAAATTGCTGTAAATTCCATATTTCTATATGAGTCCATATGATATCTAGTATGCATTTTGATGAGTCTTAACTTGAGATTTGATTATGGGTCATTAAGGCCTACTTGTGATTTGGAATTTCATGAACTTTTGTGCTATAAGCACCCATGATTTGAGTACTTTGAAATTATTGAGAAAGCTTTGACCTTAATAGTCATAGTAGCTTTGAAATCCACTTTATTACATGAGATAACAGATTTTATAGTTGGGTTCTTTATGAACTACGAGATTATTTTTAAAGTTGATTTCCATGAGATGAGCGTAGCTAACTAAAGGGAGTAGTATTTAGCATCGAGTTGGGTAAGTTACTACAGTTTCATACCCCAGAACTACGTGCCATCATAGGATTGAGATTTATGGGCTCGAGGTCGAGATAAGAGATCACTGAGTTGAGGTTATACTCCCTGGCAAGAGTATGACACCTCTTCCCAACGTGAGGTTTCTTTCTTAGGAGGACAAGACGTTGAACTCCATGTAGCTCGCATGGTTTATGTTGATTAAGAGAACCTCCCTAAAGTATTTTCCCTTGAGATAGAATATTTTCCCTAAACTTTGAGATAAGTGATTTTCCCTAATAGTAAGATTTTCAAAATAGTTTCTTGAAGTAAAATATTCCTAAGAAGAAAGTAGTTTTCTCTACTAGTAAGAGTTATAGAATTCTGAATTCCAAGTGTCTTGAGTTTAAAATAGTTCTAATTTCTTGAGCATTAAAGAAGTTTTACTCTCCATGAGATATATTCATGAGTTTGAAAGTATTGTTTAAAGCTTTCTTTAGTCTTCGAGTAATGAGAATAAGAGAAGAGTTTAGATTTTAAACCTAAAGTATAATGACTCACGAGATTTGTGTTACATGCTTCATTATACATGATTTATGAGCTTTACATTTCAGACTTATTCAAGCTATGTGAGTCATTCCTAATTGCATGCATGATTTGATTAAAGAGTATGGATATTATTTTCTGTAAATGCATACACCCCCATATACTTAGTACATTCCCAAGTGCTGATCCACATATACGTCTATGTACTACATTGTCTTATAATATAGGTTCAGGTGCTCAGTCCCAGCCTCGTCAGTGATTTTCGAGTACCTTTGTCTACATCTCTACAGTGGTGAGTCCTCATGGTTTGAGGACCTATTTTTTTTTAGACATTTTAGAGTTTTAGTAGATATATTATTGCTTTCAGTTTAGTTTGAGTCAATTGGGGACCTGTCCCAATGGCTCTCTAGTTCATGGAGTAGTAGAGGCTTTGTCAGACTAGTTATCAGATTGTTCGTATATTGAGATTTCCAATTTTGTGGTCGTTTGGACCGAGTATTTTCTTCGTATTTCCTATTATTTGATATGACAATACTAGTGTTTTGTTTATTTTATCTCGAATTGAGTTATTATATGTAGTAACAGGCTAAAAGGGTTAGCTTGGGGCTATTGGTAACCTTAAGCACCGTGTGACGTATCGGGAGGTGATTTTGGGTCGTTACAATTAAACACTGGCATACCTTAGAATGTTAATACTTGAAGGTTCTTGAAGGAATTCTGGAGCCTTGTTCTTGAATTTTTGAAACTAGGGTTTCTTGTTTTGAGAGAGAATTATGAAATTGGGGAACAATTGAGTGAATAATGATATATTTAGGTCATATGGGTATTAATTTCGTGTTTTAGGCTGACCTAGTTCATGGGAAATGTCTAAGATGCCCTTGGGATTTAAAATACTGTAACTGGAATGTGGATTAAACCTCATCGCAACACGGTGGAGTGGTCATCTCTATGCTCACCCCAATGCGACCTAATCTCGGTGAGCTACTAGATCGTGATATTTGTTGATTTGAGCCTCACTGCGATGCGACCTAATCGCGGTGAGCTACTGGAATTTTCCAAATGCCAAAATGGCTTTCAGCACGACGCGATGGATGGACCATCGCTATACTCACCATGACACGGTCTAATCGCGATCAGCTACTATTTCTGAAATTTGTATTTTATCCAATCCTCATCTGAAAAATCTGAAACTTACCCGAGGCATGCTATTTCTATCCCTGAGTATGACTCAACTTAGAAATTAACTTTTCAAGGTCTGGAAGGTCATAAATATTTTTACTGAAGTTTGAATGGCTTAGAAAGGACTAAATTCTAATACCTAGCTGGAATTTTCTAACTTTGGGACCCCTTAATAAGCTTTAAAGGCTGAATTAAGCTTAGGATTTTTTGCGAGGTCTTACATGTTTCCATGTAAACTCATGCTCTCACAGATCAGTTCAATAGCTTATTATGTTGAGAATCAGTCATTTAGTTTCTTTCAGTTGTGCATGATATCTTATAGCCTCAGATTCCCCAGTATTCTCAGCTTAACTATCCACATTCGAGGATGGATATTCCCAAGGGGGAGATATTGTAATACCCCATACTTTTTCCTAGACTAATTTTTCCCCTAGAATGTCAAAGGTTATAATAAAAAAGAATACCTTTTTATGCATGTGAAATTTTTCAGATTTAGACCTTTTTTGTGTGGAAAATTGAATAAGCTTTCCATTGATACCAATTTCGCCCAAATTCGATACACAGTTATGAAGTTAGGGCAATTTTAGTAAGGCAGTATGCCATCTGAGCAACCACTGCATCGCGGTTAAGGGTAAATTCCTAATAGTCATATTCCAGTGGTCCTCTGCAATTGCCCTGCATCGCGGAGAAGCTCAATTTTGTATTTGTCGAATTTCAGTAAGCCAACACGATTGTACCGCATCACATTGATGGCCAAAATGGCATTTCAAAGGCGCGCCATGATAGCTCCGCATCGCGGAGAACTTCCAGTTCTCAATTTTCTTATTTCCAGTGAGCCACGCAATAGTGGCGCGTTGCGATGGCATGTTAAATTGGAAAATTTGACTCGTTTCCAGTTCTGATTAAATTTTAAAAAGGGTCACTTTGGTCAATTCCCAAGCCCCTAATTCATGTAAAACACAAGATTAAGTCTATTCTAAGCACTTTATGCTTATTTTCATCCATTATCTCTCAAAGAAAAATCCTAAAGCTCAAAAATTTACTCTCCAAGAAATCAAATTCCGTCATCGTTTCTCCAAGAAAATTCAAAATTAAGGATTCCCAAATCAAGATAATAAACAACTCATCCTCAAAAGCTCGAGTAGAGATTCAAGTTCAAGCTTTCTTAGAGATTTCATCAATTAAGGTATGTGGGGTTTATGAACAAGGATCCTCTTTCATCCTTGTGCCCAACACCAAGTTTTTATTTCAAATCGATATGATTTTGAATGATTATACATGAGATTTAAATTAGGGTTCATACCCATTATTGCTACTTGCAAGATTATGAGATTTCAAGTGTTTTAGAAGTTGAATTGCATGTTTATCTTCATATTTTCATGCCTATTGCAGTGAATTTCAGATTTTGAGATGAATTATTATTGTTTTCATTACCAAGCATGAGTATTAAGATGTTTTGACATAAGATTCATTCATAGGTTATTATCCCAAGATTAAATACTATTATTTCAAGAAAGATGATGCTTTAAGTATCTTATGATCAAATTATTTTTAGATTTCAGTAAAGATTTAATCTTTTGATCCTCAAATAAGATTTAGAATTCACTCTACAGATTTATTACAGATTATAGAACTCAAAATATCTTTACTTACAGATTGAATCAGATAAATGCATAGCTGGTCTTATAATAAACCCTTATGCTAGTTTTAAAAGTGGATTTCTAACAGAATGAGCGCAGATTAAAGGGAGTAGTATTTAGCACTGATCGAGAAGTGTGGGATTAGCATGCCCTATCTTCCACAGAACTACATAGCTAACGTAGGTACAGATTATTCAGATTATTCACATTTCTATATGGATGACAGATACAAATGTGATCACTTACCTCATGTTATACTCCTTGGCAAGAGTATGACACCTCTCCTCATCGTGAGGTTTTTCCCCTAGGGGAACAAGATGTTGGACTCTATGTTAGCTCACATGGTTTATGTCGGTTAGAAAAATCTCCCTGCTAGTAAAAGTAAAAGCTTTTATAATAGTTTTAAAGTATTTCCCTAATATAAAAGATTTCAGAAAAGAATGACAGAAAAGATTTTAAGAAAACTAAGTGTAAAGGCTCACAACTTTATTCAGATTATGTTTTACAGAGAGATAATAGTTATACATTTCAGCTTTCAGATTTTAGACATAGAAGTGAGCCCTTTTTACACTTGGACAGTATGATTTACATACAGAATACTAGCACAGCTTTCAGAACTAAATGTTATGACTCACTAGACTTATAAAGTATGATTGCTTCTTATTATTACAGATTTTCATTTTCAGATATTCCAGCTTATGTGAGTCATTTACATTTAGCATGCATCATTTTTCAAACTATGATGATGATTGATATTATTTTTTACGTATTCATTTCACCCTCATATACTCAGTACATCCTTAAAGTACTGATCCATATATATGTCTATGTGCTACATTGTCTCATAATGTAGGTTCAGGTGCTCAGTTCTAGCAGTGTGAGTAATTTTGAGCATCTCCATCTACATCCCGACAGTTGGTGAGCCCTCATAGTTTGGGGACTTAGTTATTTAATTTATTTTAAGCTTAACAGATAGGCCGAGTCAGTTGGGGGTTGTCTTAGTGGCTCTCTAGATATTAGTAGTAGAGGCTAGTCAGACTGCTAGATATGATTCAGATTATTCAGTTTTGATTGTCCAGACTCTTAAGTCTATTATTTTAGATGTTATGATTCAAATATTCTCAGCTAGTTCAGATAAATTTCCATATTTAGTATGATTTTATATCTATATTTCCCTTATCATGAGATTCAAACTTAGTAACAGGCAGACAGGGTTAGCTTAAGGCTACTCGTAGTCTTGAGAATCGTGTGACATCTCGGGACTAGGTTTTGGGGCATTACAGGTATGGTTTGCGTACACTCTACCCTACCCAAACTCCATTATGCAGGAATACACTGGGTATGTTGTTGTTGTTTGAAATTTACCCAAAAGCTAGAAAACAACTAAGAATTTAGATCCTATCGCATACTTCACTGAAGACCATGGGAAATTCCCGACCCCACACTTAAAAACATACTTTATCGTTAAATTAAACTTAAAAGTAGTGATAAAAATACTCCCTGAGGCCTCTAGGCCTAACTATCAGCATCTTTAGATATCAGTGAGGTTGGGTAAACCCTACACTCAGTCTTTGCCATTCTCCTTAGCTCAAGTCTCCGGTACTCAAACTGTTCTCAACTTGTGACTCAAAAAAAAATAAAACTAAGTGAAGTAAAAACTAACAATAAAAAATAAACATCTATCTTAACTTGGGTTGCCTCTCAAGCAGCGACTGATTTAGTGCTGCGACACGACCTACATCACTATATCAACTATTTTCCTTCATCCTCTTCCTCCCACTTGGAGGCCATCTTCTCACTTTTTTTTGACCTTTAAAATGTGAACTTTTAAAGTTAACAGCTTCCTCAACACTAGCCTTTTCAGGCTCATCAATCATCATCCCGTCGGGCTTAGGTGGTGGCTTGGAAAACTCAATGAGATAGTTCGAAAAGGTCTTTAGTGGTTTGTACATCACAAACCCATACTTGTCCACTTCCATCATGGTAATCATACATAAATCTTTGTAGTGGGAAATTGGATTGAGTGGCTTATTAACTTTGAAGGCCACCTCTTTATCATCCAATTTTATCTTGAGAGTGCCCTCTTTCATCTATTAATACTACTCCCATTTCTAAGAATGGATGTCCTAGAATGATTGATACCCTATCATCTGCATCATAATCCAAAATAATAAAGTCATCAGGGATGATAAACATACCAACCTTTATAAGCACATCCTCAATGATTCCTTTGGGACAGACTTGGGTTTTGTCTGCCATCTGAAGTACCACATAGCATGGTCTAGGCTTTCCCAAACTAAGAGTGTTGAACACTGATAGAGGCATCAAGTTTATACTTTCCCCCAGATCACTAAAAGTATGGACCACACCACTTTCACTATTCTATATGGGGAGGGTGAAACTCCCTGGGTCCTTAAGCTTCTTGGGCCTTTTTTTCATCACCACAGAGCTGCACTTATTTAGTCAGTGCTACCGTCTTAGTATCCTACAAGCGGACTTGAATCTATATTCAACAAACCAATCAAAGTACCTAAGATCGACTTGCCAATTCATCACATCTTTTGAAAAAGGGTCCTGAAAAAAAGATTTGACGCGAAGAAGGAAGAAGGAAGGGTTGCACTACTAACATAAATACTACTGTGAACAAACCCGCAATGGCATCTAAGGGCGGTCATTACTAATAAAATAAGCTTTATCTTATTAGTCACCATGTCCTTCAAGTACTTAGCATTCTTGGGCATTCCCTACAAAACATATAACAAAGGCAAATTAATGTGAAGTTCTGTAAACGTGTCAAGAAACTTCTTAAAACAAGCATCCTCTTTGGTCCTTTTCAGCCTACGTGGGAATGATGGTGGTTTTCTTTCAATCACTTGCTCAGCAACCTTGGTTTTCAAGTACTCAGACTTTCCTAAATTTTCAGCATCTTTACTTTCAACTTATTGAGGAACCAACTCTGCATCTACCTCCTTATTTTTCTTTGGAGGCCTATCATTAAGCTCCTTACGACTCCTAAAATTGATTTCCATAAATTTTTTCAGAGGTTCATTATCACTTGGAAAACCACCTTGAGACCTGGTATTTTGTGCTTGGGCTAGTTGCCCCAACTGTTTCTCTAGCTGCTTCTGAGCCACATGCTGATTTTTTATTTCAACAACCTTTTCTTCTTGCTTGTCCAGGATATTCTTCAAAGTTTTCCCAGTGTTACTGGCCTGTGTGTTATGTTGCTACTAGAATTGCTGGTTCTAATTATTGCCCCATTCATAATTGAGACATATCTCATATCTCCTTTTGAAAATAACTCTCGGAAAGGGTTTTATAAGGTGTTACAATATCTTTTAAAAAGGTGTTGCCAGTGTTTCTCAGATGTTGGTATAGTGGTACCAATGTTTCATGACTGAGTATGATATGAAGATATAATGCTCACAACCAATCATAATAAGTATTTTCACAACCAACCATATGATATATTTCCACAACCAACTACAATGATATATTTCCACAACTACATGAGCCAATATTCACTCATTATTTTCGTTTCATCCATGAATTTCCACATGTCTCATATGTCAATAAGGTAATCACAATACACCAATGGTACCACATTAATCATTTTATCAACACAATACAATTATTCACATGTATTCAAGGCTATTAATATCATATAAGACCCCACACGGTCACACATATCACATAATAACTCAATTTCGACCATTACATCACATAAAGGCCCCCACATGAGCACAAAACATTAATAGTCATTTTCATGATTTGTTTCCACCCTTAACATGCATTTTGTATCATCATTTACTATCCAGCCCAGTCTGAAAGAGTTAAGCCATAACCTACCTCGAAAGTCAAAATTGGTCCGCTACACTTGAACCCGCAACCTTACTTTTTATGAACAATCCCGAACTTCACTAAAAATATCAAATATGAAATATACGCATCAAAACAAAATCAAAGACACCCATATTGATTACTTTTAGTTTGGGGTCAAAACAGACCCCCAAAATGGGTTTCCGAAAAAGAAGGGCAAAATTGAAACTTTACTTCAAAAACATGTTACCCATATTTTTAGAAACCTACATTTGAAAACTCAAGTTAAATCGAGTAAAAAATGGGGTTCAAATCGAAGAAAAACTATTTTTGAGCTTTACTGGGTAAAATCTTTGAAATCTGGGTTAAAATCAAGAATCAGAGTTGTTTTGAAGATTAAATTGATGAAAAAATAGTAATTATAAGGTAAAAATATTATTCAAGTGAAAGAGGTGAAATTTAGATTAAAAATCATATCCTAAAATTTTTAGGGTTTTGAGTAATTTATCAAGAAATTACTAAGAAAAGGGGTGAATTCTTACCTTAAATCCGTAATAAAACCAAGAAAAAGATGTTAATCTAGCTTCCCAAGCTCTCACAAACTTCACTTTTAAGCTCCCAAACTATTTAGGGTTTAACTCTCAAGAGCCAAGATGAAAAATGAGCAAAAGGTCAAAAAAATGTTATTTATCAATGCAGATTTTTCTGCACTGCTGTCTAAAAATGTTGTTGTTTTTTTAAAACTCAATCCGGACTTCAACGGGGTGCCTGAGATTCGTTCGGAGTCCGATACATGCAAACGAACTATGCAACAATACTAAATTCAATATTTTGGACACGTTGGCAATATCAAATTTTCAAAAAAATATCGTTCTTAGAAAGTTGACCCTTGAAACCCAAAATTATAATTTTCCAAACCGATGGTCGAAATGAGATTTAAAAGCCGTAAAATCATACCAAACATGCTAACATCCTAAAATCGACATTCTGAATCTGCTGGCAAAGTTAGATTTTTCATCTGAGATCGTTTTGATCAAATGTGGGTCCCATACCCATATTTTCAATTTTCCAACTTTCCAATCAATAGGTCAAAATGAGCTCGGGTGCACGGGGACCCGAACCAAAGGTCTACCTAGCCTAAAATCGATATTTCAAATCTTCTAACGTAGTTCGTTCGGCCATCCATTAGACATATCAAAAAATATCCACATAACTCCAAAATAAGGCTATCGAAGCCATCAAAAATCACAATATTGTATAAATGATACCAAAATGCATCGAAAATCATGCAAATCACTCCCACACCCCAGAAATATTATAATGAAACTATGGGGAGGGTAAAATATTCAAATTGCACAAAATCACAAATATCACATATTGCATCAAATTTTTAGGTCATTACATCATCCACCACTAAAAATCTAGTTCGTCCTCGAACTAAGGCAAGGAAATACCTGAATTAATGAAAAGCTGGGGATAGGAACTACGCATATAAGACTCAACCTCTCAAGTAGCCTAATCTATAGGTCAATGTTTCCACTGGACATGAACCACAAGGATTACTTTAGAGCACAACTGCCTAATACCCCTAGCCAAAATAGAAACTGGCTCCTCAACAAAGGACAACCGCTCATCTAACTGAACTGACTCCCAACGAATGACATGAGACTTATCAAGAATATAGCAACGAAGCATAAAAACATGAAAAACTAGATCAACAACTGATAAATCAAGGGGCAAAGTCAACTCATAATCCATATCACCAGCAGTTTGAAGAATCCCAAATGAACCAATATACCTGAGGCTAAGCTTGACCCTCTTCCCAAACCTCATCACATCCTTCATGGATGAAACTCGAAGGAAAACACGATCATCAACACCAAATCTCAAGGCATAAAGTCTACGATCAACATAACACTTCTGCCAACTCTGAGCCGCTCTAGGTCTATCCTGAATAATTCAAACCCTCTCTAAAGACTCATGAAACAAGTTCGTACCTCGAGGTCTTACCTCTGAAATATCGAACCAACCTACTATAAAGCGACAATGCCTACCATGCAACGCCTCAAAAGTAGCTATATCAACACTGGAATGGTAGTTATTACTATATGCAAACTCTGCTGAAGCCAAATACTGCTCCCACTGGCCACTAAAATCCATCGCGCACGCGCAGAGCATATCCCTGACTGGCCATTAGTCTGCGGTGAAATGCTACGCTAAGATCAATCGAGCACCCAACTCATCCTAAAACGTCTTCCAAAAGTAAAATGTGAACACAAAACCTTGATCTGAAATAATAGACACCGGTACACCATACAGAAGAACAATCTCACAAATATAGATATGAGTCAACCTCTTAGCACTGAATGAAACCTGAACCAGAATAAAATAAGCTAACTTGGTCAATTGACCCACGATGACCCAAACACTATCAGAACTAAGAGAAATACAAGGCAACCCAACCACGAAATCTATAGTGATCCGTTCCTACTTCTACTCGGGAATGGGTAACCTCTAAAGCAAACCACCAGGTCTCATATACTCGGCCTTCACTCGCTGATAACATAGGCAACGAGCTATAAAATCCTCTATATCTCACCTCATACCACTCCACCAGTAGTGCTGCCTCAAATCACGATACATCTTAGTCGCACCTGGATGGATAGAATATCTAAAACAATGGGCCTTCTCCAAGATCAACCTAATCCAATCACCATTCTCGGCATACAAACTCAGCCCCCAATCCTCAAAACTCCATCTGAATTAAGTGAGGCTTCCTTAGCCTCTCTACTTAACATCTTATTCAAATTAACCTCAATCCAACATCGTCAAATTAATAAGCTCGTATCTTCTCCATCAAAGAAGATCTAGCCTCCACAAATGACAAAACGGGCCCAGGTATCGAAAGATCAAGATTAACTATTTGATTAGCTAAAAACTAAATCTCTAAGGCCAAAACCCTCTCCTGGGTCATAAGATGCACCAAGCTACCTATGCTGGTCGAATTCTGGATCAAGGCATTCGCAACGACATTAGCCTTGCCCGAATGGTAGAGAATAGTCAAGTTATAATCCTTAAGCAACTCAAGCCAATGGTGCTGCCTTATATAAATATCTTGCTTGTAAAGAAGTACTGAAGGCTATGATGATCCGAAAAGATCTCACAACGAACTCCATACAAGTAGTGCCTCTACAACTTCAAGTTAAACACAACTGCGTACAACTCCAAATCATGGGTAGGATAAATCCTCTCATGAGGCTTCAATCTTAACGAGACACATACATAGTTACCTTGCCCTCCTGCATCAACATAACACTTAACCCAACACCTGAAGCATCATAAAAGACAATAAAGCCCACACGCTCTTTGGGGAAAGCCAATATAGAAGCTGAGGTCAACAAATCCTTAAGCTTTTGAAAGTTTTCCTCATAACATCATACCACTGGAATAAAATCATCTTCTGAGTCAACTTGGTCAAAGGAGCTACAATGAATGAAAAACCCTCAACAAAACGCTGATAATACTCGGATAAGCCAATAAAACTTTGAATCTCGATCGTCAAAATAGGTCTAGCCCAATCACGAATCGCTGTAACCTTGGCTGGATCAACCATAATACCTTTCTTAGTCATCACATGACATAAGAAAGAAACAGACTCCAACCAAAACTCGCACTTAGAGAACATAGCGTACAACTTCTCATCCCTTAATCTCTAAAGCGCAATCCGTAAATGCTCTAAATAAACCAAGATATCATCTATAAATACAAAAATAAAGGAGTCGAGATATGGTCAAAACACCCAATTCATCAACTCCATGAATGCGGCAGGGGAATTGGTCAACCCAAAAGACATGACCAAGAACTCAGAATGACCACATCGAGTTCAAAAAACTATTTTAGGAATATTCGAAGCTTTAATCCTCAACTGGTGATAACCAAACCGCAAATCAATCTTCAAAAACACCGCAACACCCTGAAGTTGATCAAATAAATCATCAATACGAAGAAGAGGGTACTTATTCTTAACTGTCACCATATTCAAATGTCGATAATCAATATATATCCGCATAGACCCATCCTCTTTCTTTACAAACAAGACAGGTATACCCTAAGGTGAAACACTAGATCGGATAAATCCCCTTATCCAACCACTCTTGTAACTGATCCTTCGATTCCTTCAACTCTGTTGGTACCATCCTATAAAGAAGAATAGAAATAGGCTTGGTGATCAACTCAACATAAATAATAAAAGTAATATCTCAATTTGGAGGCACACCAGGCAAGTCCGCAGAGAACACATCCATAAACTCACGGACAATACGGACAGAATCCAAAGAAGGAGGCAAAACAACACTGGTATCACGAATATAAGCCAAGTAAGATAAATATCCCTTCTCAACTAATTTACGAGCCTGAACATAAGATATGACCCCCTCTTAGGACCCAAATGAAGTGTACCTTTCCAAGCTATCATTGGCACACCCGACAAAGCTAAGGTCACAGTCTTAACAAAATAATTTAAGATAATATGATAAGGAGCCAACCGATCCATACCCAACTAATCATCAAATCAACCATATCTAACACAAGCAAGTCTACCAAAGTCTCATGCCCAAGGCACAACACAATATCGGTACACTCGATCCACCATTAATGATTCACCTACCGAAGTAGATACACGAATAAGCATGGCAAGAGGCTCACTAACAGTATAAAAATCAAAGCAAAATATACAGACACATAGGAGAAGGTCGATCTGGGATCAAATTATATAGATGCAGGTCTGAAACAAACAAGGAAGGTACGTGTAATTAGAATATCAAAAGTCTTTGCCTCAGGTCTGGCTGGTATATCATAACACTGTCCACGACTACTAACTGGATGAGTATCCCCACAGCCACCAACACGGGCTCTACCATATCTACCTCTTGCGTCTTTGGTAGAACCACTATCCCTTATAGATGAAATAGGAGTAGCTTTAAACACTCAGCAAGGACAGTCCTTAGCCGTATGGCCAGTCTCACCATATACATAGTAACTCTAAAATTACCCTGACAGCCACCCTGCACTGCTGAATTAGAAAACCCATAAGAACGTCTAAATTCTCTACCTTATGGAGTTTGACCTCTAAACTTACCCAAATGGTGAACCCTTTTGATGCCTCCCTGAGATACCCGAGGAATATCCTCTGTCACCTTAACATGATCCACAATACTCTGAAAAGAACCCTCAAACACAATCATCTGAGATGTAGCCAACTGAAGGAAGAAAACCAAACCCTTCACAAACTTTTGTATTTTCTCAAACTCAGTGGAAATGCTATCTTATAAATATCTGGACAGCGTATGGAAGCATGCCTCACACTTAGAAACTAACATAGAGCCCTGGTCCAAATGATCAAACTCATCCCACATAAGATCTCTCAAATGGAAAGGCATAAATCTCTCTAGAAAGGAATCAACAAAATGATCCCATAACAACTAAGGAGCATCAACAAACCTATAATCGACAAATAATATTCACTAGTTTCTCACAGTATCTCTTAATTGATATGAGGTATGAGCAACTCTATTCGCACAAAAAGAGTGAAACATAACTCAGAATACAAGATATGAATGAATTCGCACAATAAGGAATAAAATGAGAGAAGTTTTCTAAAGACATTCTATAGCCTTTCAAAGATAGATATGGACGTCTATGTACCGATCTGCAAGACTCTATTAGACATCCCGTTCTAACACCATTGAGACCAATAAAACCTGGCTGCTCTGATACCAATTTCTCATAACCCAAAAATGAGGGTCATGATGGCACTTGTCGCGATGTACCTTGACAAGTAAGCCTATCACCCAAACTAATACAAAAAGAGGAAAAGATAGATATATCCCAAGGTAAGGCTTCTAAAATGAAGCCAAACTATATAAGTAATTATAACAATGCGAAAGGAACTTATCCAAAACACCAATTATGCCCAAAACCAGGTATCAATAGTGTAAGAACTACTAATATAATCGAAGAGTCAAATGAATCAGAAAAATAACCACAAATGAATAATATCTGTCTCCAAATACTAATAAAGATATAACTACTATAGAAAAATAGAGGTGAACTTTGGACACATGAATGTCCAACCGCTACCTTGGAAGCTCCAACAATCGCCCAAGTCAAGCAAGCTGAGGCGCACTCGAGCTAGGACCTGCACCAAAAGGGCACAGTAGGCATGAGTACGGTCCACTTGTACTCAGTAGGTATCATAGGCCGATCAAATAAAGTAGTAAATAATGTATACAAAATATACACTAAGGGTACGTCACCTGCCATTAGAAAATGTCCCACAATGGTAGCCCACACCGCTTGCACTAACAGTTCTAATATATCTCACATATATTACAATAATACACCAAGATATAGAACACAAGTATACATTATGTCACATATAAATAGAACAAGAGAGAACATGTGGATACAAAATCATCAAATACAAGTACAGTAAAGTAAGACAAATACATAGATGACAAGTCAATAAGACAATACAACACAATATAAACACAATAAAGTAAGTGCAATGTATATGATGATGATAATGATAATGATGCACGAGGTCATTGCACAACCTCTGGGATCATCGTACAATCCTTATATACACCTACGGAACTAAAGCTTCCCGACATTGGACCCATGGAGGGTTCGTCAAACCATATACAATCCACATATCTCATATCTCATTTTTGAAACATCACTCGAAAAGGGTTTTATAAGGTGTTACAATATTTTTTAAAAAGGTGTTGTCAGTGTTTCTTAGATGTTGCTACGGTAGTACCAATGTTTCATGAATGAGTATGATATGAAGATGTAATGCTCACAACTAATCACAATAAGTATTTCCACAACCAACCACATGATATATTTCCACAACCAACCCCAATGATACATTTCCACAACCACATAAGCTAATATCCACTCATTATTTTTGTTTCATCCATGAATTTCCACATGTCCCATATGTCAATGAGGTATGAATATAATCACAATACATCAATGGTACCAAATTAAGCACTTTAACAACATAATACAATTATTCACATGTATTTAAGTTTATTAATATCACATAGGACCCGCACGGTCACACATATCACATAATAACTCAATTTTGACAATTGCATCACATAAAGTCCCCCACACGGACACAATACATAAATAGACATTTTCATGATTAGTTTTCACCCTTAACATGCATTTTGTACCCTCATTTACTACTCATCCCAGTCTAAAAGAGTTAAGCCATAACCTACCTTGAAAGCCAAAACTGGTCCGCTACACTTGAACCCACGGCCTTAATTTTTATTAATAATCCTGAACTTCACTAAAAATATTATATATGAAATCTACGCGTCAAAAAAAAACCAACGACACCCATATTGACTACTTTTGATTCGGGGTCAAAACGGACCCCCAAAATAGGTTTTCGAAAAAAAAGGAGAAAATTGGAATTTTACTTCAAAAACATGTTCTCCATATTTTTAGAAACCTACAACTGAAAACACACGTTAAATTGAGTAAAAAATGGGGTTCAAATCGAAGAAAAATTATTTTTGAGCTTTACTGGGTAAAATCCTTGAAATTCGGGTTAAAATCAAGATCAATTACACCTCCAATCTTTAGTCAAAATTTCAACTACACACTCAACCTTTACTAGAGTCCCATTACCCCCTAAACATTTTTTACTGTATTTTATACCCCTCTCATTGCTGACCTATCAATATAAACCAAACAATAACACATGTGTGTATATACATGCCTGGGACCACTCCTACTTTTTCACTTCCTCCTAAAACGAGATAGGTCATTTCCATGGATAACACATAAATGACACATCTGTCAACTCTCTATACACCCACCCACCATCTATAACACAACACACAGCTCTCTATACACACACTCGCCATC
>NW_025893223.1:0-1013 GCF_002878395.1 Capsicum annuum
TAAAAGATGCTAGCTTAAGCTATGGGACTCCATGTTCTACATCCCTTTAAGAACACTTCTCCATCTAATCACTATAATCGAACAACCTTCTGCCTTAAATCGAGGAGTACTAACCACATAGTGCATTGGTTTGCATTTTCATCAATCACAACATTCAAGTCTATCTCTACTACACCCATTTTATAGATCTTCCTACTAAAACTAGCAAATTCAATCATTCTCACAAAGATTTTTTCCACATATCGCCTTCCTAGCTATTTTATATAACAAAAGTTTGTCTCCTTCTTTCCCCTCTTCACCTATAACCTTATCTAAAGAAATCACCTCAAAATTTACACATTAAAGAACATCTACTCCCCTACCTAAAACATCACTACTCTTCCATAACTACTATTATACTATCATACGGTGGGTCTCTGAGGGACCCGATCATGAGCATCATGAAAAAGTGTGTGACACTATTCGACTATAACTTATACTTATTGAACTACTTAAGGTGAGATATGAGATGAAGATACGAAACATTAGGAACAAAGTGATTCATATATAAAATGTATACATCATGAGTAGAGAGTCGTTCTGGCATAAACACAACATAACATGGATTCATAGGACAGACCACAGTGAGAAAACATGAGTGCACATATCAAGAATTGTATAACATAAGGCCGGAATTCATGAAGTCAATGATTGAGAAAAGGATTTCTACTTGGAGACATTGCTCCTCATTTGAGAACTGAACATGGCCATGAGTTTGCATAAACTTTATCTCATTGGGCTAGACCCAACATAGCATGAATCGGAAACATATAAAAAGCACAATTTTCTTAGAACCAAGCATGTTATATGAAATAGATATTTTTTTTTATCATGAGCATCATATCATAGGGCTTGAATACCTGGAAGGCTAGATTTACTGAGGCATCATTGCCTTTAGTTTAGAGGTCGGAGCATGACATGACTTACATAGAGAACTCAAACCTTAGACATCAGCAGGACTTGAATACATAAGA
>NW_025893224.1:0-2504 GCF_002878395.1 Capsicum annuum
AAGATTTGTGTGTTGGACCATTTATCCATTTTCTTCCTCTTCTATTCAATTTGGGCCCAAATGAGTACATTAGTATAGGACCAGATCTGGTCCATAGCCATGGGCCCATTAATTTGGTCCAAATGGCTCAAGTAGGTGACTCACCTACTAGCTTAATTAAGTCAACCAAGCACCTCAATTTTTATTCCTTTTCCAGCTCCTAATCCACTTAATCTAACCTTCAACTTATACACACTTGGTCACTTTAAATTTTAGATTCAAATACTAGCTTACGATCCCAAGTTTAAATAGTCGTATCGATGTTAACTTGGTCGCATCACATTAAACTCTACGGGTAGCATCTATAATTCCATCTACACCATTAATACTTGCATAAAAAATCTCATCCGTTACCTATACCACAAGGCTATACCTTCCATATAATTAGAACTAGTACAAGCAAAATACACTTCTCTTATTCTCATTACTCAAGGCTAAAGGAAACTTTAAGCAATACTTTCAATTCATGCATATAGATGGAGAGTAAAACTTCTTCAATGCTCAAGAACTCATAACTCTTTTGAACTCAAATACTTGGAATTCGAAATCATATAACTTTGGAACATACTTGAAGGCATTTCATTCACGTTAGGAAAATATCTCATTTCGAGCTTTAGGGAAAAATACTCATATCAAGGGAAAGTATTTTAGTTTTAAAGGAAAATATCTTATCTCAATAGAAAATAAAGTTTAGGAAGGTAACTGATCTCGAAGTTTAAATGTCAAGGGATGTTCTCTTAGCCGACATAAATCATGTGAGCTACATGGAGTTCAATGTTTTGTCCTCCTAAGGAAGAGATCTCACGTTGGGGAGAGGTGTCATACTCTTGTCAGGGAGTATAACCTAGGTCCAGTGATCACTAAACAAACTCGGCCTCGGGCCCAATTTCAACTCAGCCTTAGGCCCAATAATAATTATAAACTCGGCCTCAGGCCCAATGGTGGCACGTAGTTTTGGGGTAAGAAATTGTAGTAACTTACCCGCTCTGTGTTAAATACTACTCCCTTTAATTATCTGCGCTTATCTCATAAAAATTCACTTTTAGAAGTAATCTCATGGTTTACCACGAACCTAATAATCAAATTTGTAATCTCATGTAGTAGAGTAGATTTCAAAACTCAATGACCACTAGGTCAAAACATTTCTCAATAATCTCAGAATACTCAAATCATGGGTGCTTATAAAACAATAGTTCATAAAATCTCAAGTATAGGGCTTAGTAACCCATAGTTCAATCTCAAGTTAAAACTCATCAAAAGCATAATAGATAGCATATATCATAACTCATGTAGAAATCTGAAAATTTCAGCAATTTATCTCAAAATCTCAACATACTCATATACTTCAATGTTTCAAACATTTCAACTATTAACTTCTCAAGGATTAAAATCATGGGGTATAGACCCAGCTGCAATTTCTCAAGAAAATATGTAAAAATCATGTCATTAGACTCTCTATTCAAGGAAAACTTCAAAAGCTTGCAACCAATAACAATGGGTGAAAACCCCCAATTCAATTTCATGTAAAATCTCATAAATTGCAGAGAATTGTAGTTTAAATAAGCTTTTGGGAACAAGGATGAAAGGATTACTCTTGTTCAAAACCCTACATACCTTAAATTAGAATCTTTGGATGAACTCTCACTTTTGGAACTCTATTCGTACTCTTGAATGAGGGTTCTTGAAGCCCTTGACGACTTGGGAACCTTGAATCTTGACTCAATTTAGAAAATCTATGGTGGATTCTTGAGATTCTTGGAAGAGGTTTTGGATACTTAGGGTTTTTGTTGAGAGAAAACATGGTTTAAGAGGCTTGGAAAAAGTCCAAAGTGCCCTTTTTAACTTCTGTATGAAGCTGAAAAAAATAAATTGGGAACTCGATTTTATGGGCCACCGCGATGCGCCACTATCGAGGTGGCTCACTGGAAATTGACAAATAGGAAATCGATAGTCACCATGATGCGGAGCCATCACGTTGTACCACTAGTTGGGACCTGGAACTTCAGCACGACACATGACAATCGCGCCAGGCTACTGGAAATTAACTATTGGGAAATTGGGGTCCTCCGCGATGTACCACTATCGCGGAGTTCCACTGGAAATTAACAATTGTCAAATAGACCCTCTCCGCGATGCGCCTAGCACTAAAATAATGTTGTTTTATGACTAGGACTTAAATTAGCCATAACTTCTTACCCGGGTATCAGATTTGGGTGAATCTTATTTAATGAAAAACTTATCAAATTTCCCATGTGATAAAAAGTCAAAATTAGGAAAATTCTAAATGGTTAAAATGATACTCACTTAGGAAGTAACTTCTCAATATTTTAGGGATGGAATCACGCCTCACTTGACACGCTCTAAGGTTTATCCTATGAGAGAATTTTGTGGGGTCTTACAATATTCTCCTTCTTGGAAACATTCGTCCTCGAATGTCGCTAGTTAGACTAGGAACACTTGAAAAA
>NW_025893225.1:0-2421 GCF_002878395.1 Capsicum annuum
GTGACAGGCTGTCACGAATGGTCATCACAAAAGGGTTCTTGATTTTCTGTCTACGATTGATGACATCGTCAGAAATTTCGTCAGAATATGACGACATTGTGAAAAAGGTCGTCAGAAACGTGATAGCCCGTCAGAAACGTCGTCACCATTTTTCAGTTTGACATGCTGGAATAAAATGGGGATAACTCTTTTCTCCGTTATTGTATTTAGGCAAAATTGGTATCGTTGGAAAGATAATTCAAAGGGCTTTCATTTGATATATAGTAAACCACCCAGTTAGTCATATACAATGAGTTATGGTCGATTGAAGTTGACCCAAGTTTTAACTCTCACTAAAACTTGAACGATAGGAAAGCTTTCAACTTGTACTTCAGTTAGGAGACCTTTATGATCTAAATTCATGCTAAAATAGATTCCTACACTACATAATTTATTAAAACACTAAATTTATAAAGGATTTGAGGCTTTTGAAACATCCACGCATAGGAATGGCGAATTTTCATTCTAGTCCAAAATATGGGGTATTACACATACCTACAATCAAGTTCATGTGAACATTAAGAACATTTTTAATATGTTCAACAAAGGTATTCATCAAACTCATACCTTCCGCGAGGGGATCGTGGATGATAACTTGCAGTTCCTGGACGCGAGATACAACAGACTTGTTGTCAATCATTTTAAACTCAAGGAATCTTGCAACGAAGAACTTTTTGGTTTTAGCATCCTCAGTCTTTTATTTTATTTCTAGCACCCCCACAACTCTTTTGTTATCTTTATTCCACTATACACATTGTATAGTTCATCTTAGAGGCCATTTAGGATGTTATTCCTGCATAGAAAATCGGAGTGTTTCCATGCCTCCATAATGATAAATTTCTCTTGGTCCAAAGTTTCTTCAGGCACCTCTAGGGCTTCTTCAGATGTGAATCTTTAAATACATAAAGTTGTAAGGTAGAAAAACATCTTCCGTTGCCACCTTTTGAAATCAACACCCGTGAATTTTCTGGGTTTCTCCGTTAGTGCCATTGCCTGCTGAGCACTCGTACGACTCATTGTGGCAACATTAATTGCTGCCACAGTTGTTACAGTATCCTTCACTTGACTACCAGTAGTTATCTTCTTGTCACAACAAGACAGTAAATTATAGTATATAAAAATACTACTTATAAAGTTGCAGCAACTTTAAACACCCCTTATTTCTAATTTAATGATAAAGTTTTTATGACTTTCAATCGTTAACCGAATGACCTATAACTTGTGATTAAGATTTTATTTCTTCAAATCACTTGTCAAGTTCAAACGGAGTAGAAATATTAAAGCTTTAATCTCCAGAAACCAAACAATACAGATTATGGGGAAAAATTTTAGGGAAAAAAAAATAGCAAACAAGAAAAAAAATATATATTTTTTTCAATTATTTCCTTAAGATTGTTGTCTTCGATGTTTTCGGGTACACAAAATCTGTATTTAGGTACAACAACTTCAACACAGGTTCAATTATAAAACAAGAACACTTATAAAGTTATACAGCACCTTCAACACAAGATCAAAATGACCTTTCAAAGAAGTGTGTTTCAAAATCTTATAGAAAATAGATGAAGCAGTAAAGGCCAAGTCCTTCGATTTCACAAATGTCCTTAAGGAAATAATTTCCCTCAAGTAACCTAGGTTGCGGAACCCCCCCCCCCCCCCCCCCAATATAAAATTGGCTAACAATCCAACTGTAGAGGTACCTCAAACGACCGAATTCTCTTCAAACTCACTCAATAGTTAGATAATCACACAGAGTATTTTAGAAGACAAGAAATGCTTTCAAGTACAGAAAAACTGATACCTAAACCTGTGAATAAATACAGGTTTATAAAGCCATCAAGTACCCCTTACGAAAGGTGGAAATGATTCATTCGTAAAGGTATATCATTTGGAAGAGTCATATCTGTTCATTCGAATTGTTGTGTCTTTTTTTGAACAGACACAACTATCCGAACAATCACACCTTTTCCAAAAAATATGTCTTTTCCTCAAAGGTTGTGTCCCTCCATTTTCCAGTCACACAAATTGAACCCAACATAATCTTCCGTGCATTGTAATCCAGGAGATAGAACTATGTTTTGGGATGCTTGTTGTGTTCCATGCCACTCTCCATCATTGTTTTTGTGGTCCGTCTCTAAGCCTCCATTTATAGCCACTACTAATAGTATACTACCCATTTGGTTTGAGCCATCCGTTTCCCATGTAACCAGGCATAATTTTGTTTTAACAGTGCAAAACTTCTTCCAATACCAACAACTATCCTGGGGTGGGGAGTATTGCCACCATTTCTCTCCCTTAAGGCACACATGATCAATCCATTTGACCCATAAGTTGTCAACTATGTTAGCTATGTTCCATACATATTTTTCCACTGCAGCCTCATTC
>NW_025893226.1:0-4803 GCF_002878395.1 Capsicum annuum
CAGTTTATAGAATATTTCAGAACCATGTTATATGCTTAGTCTTACATTCTTAAATAGTGCAGTTTTCACGAATTCATGCTCAGTTATCTCAAGTTACTCAGTCAGTCCCTTCCTCATATGCATAATACTCTACATTTTTAATCTACTTATTCAGATTAAGTACAGTTTAGTCTTGCATACCCAGTATTCAGTTATCAGCCATTCAGTTAATAAGATAAGTTAGTATGCTTATGCATTTATGTGCAGTGCCCATGTAAATACTTTCAGTAGTCTCAAGTGAAGTATCATAATAAGGTAGAGAGTGTAGTTGAAAAAGTGTCAGATAAAAGCTCTAGTGGAGTATAAGTTTTCAGTATGAGTTGGTCCGTAAAGCCAGTAATTCAGTGTAGCAGTCAGACGAACAAGGTCGTATGGTTTGGTTTTCCATCTTTCCATCTAGTCGCACTATCTGAAGTCTCATAAATGTAACCATTCCAATATGCAGCACACAGGTAGTTGCATGTTCAACTCAGTTCATGTATTATGTCTCAGTTTCATGCCCCAAATATATAGTCATGATTCATTTCGTAGGTGCCTTGTGCATCGCACTATTTTTCCTTAGTATCTCAGCCAAGTCAGTATTCTTCGGGGGAAATAATGTCCCAAGGAGGAGATTCACTATAACCTCGAGCTTTTATAACATAAACCTCCCAGTTCTGTTCACATTGTGAATCTAGTATGGAGTAGTGGGTACTCATAAGTTGACCCTCAAGTTCCAATCTCAACCATAAGCCACGTATTTAACGGGGCTCAATTAAGTTCATGATATTCAGTTTATGTATCATGTTCTAGTCTCAGTTATGTTCTTATATTCCCGTTCATGCGTACTCTAAAAAATAATCTTGGGTTTATCAGTATATTTCAGTTTAAGTAATAGCTTTTCCTTAAGCTTATTCAGTTTCATGCTCAGATTTTCCATTACAAACTTGGTATCAGTTACCACTGCATATTCAGCCATACGCTCATGAGTCAGTCCATTCATGTACCCATGCATCAGATATGCATGTTCAGTATATATGAGAAAATCAGCTTATCAGCATTCCCAGTTATGCATTCATGAATCATGTTCAGCTATGTACTCATGCATCAGATATGCATGTTCAGTATGAAATCCAGTATATTAGTAATCTCAGTCATGAAATCATATTTCAGTTGTGCATTTCTAGTGTCTAAATTCAATCTAGTAGTATTCCCAGCTTAGTAAGTCTCATTCAAGGATGAATGTTCCCAAGGGGAGATATTGTAAGATCCTGCAAAATTTCTGGCTTAATTCAGTCCTTTAAGCTTGTTAAGGGGTCCCAAACTTAGAATATATTAGCTAAGTATTCAGACTTAGTGCCATTTAAGCCTTCAAAAGTTGGAAATATTATTTCAAGACCTTTACATCCCTTAAATGTTGATTTTAGAGTTAATTCATGACCAGGAAGGTCAATAGATGTTCCTGGATAAGTTTTGAAAATTTTGGATCTCGTTTAGACCATGTTTAAGTGCCCAAAATAGTGGGTCGATGCGATCTCAATGCGTCACGTCGACCATCGCATTGATAAGATAGTTTTTCTCTAGCTTCAGTGCAAATTCTAGTAAATTGATGTGGACTCAATGCGGTGCATTGGCTATCGCATCGATGCCAACGATGCAGTGTATCGGCCTGCGCATCGGTAACACAATTTATAAGCATTAAAAGGCTGTGTCCTTAGGGTTAATTAGGTTTTTTCCCATGCCCTTCGGCCCCTAAAATACGAAATTAAACCCTTTGGAGAGAAATTATACTCATTCATTCTTAAAATTTCTCAAGTACAAAACCCTAGGTGTTCAATTTGAAATCAAGAACTCAAGAACTCACCATAAATCTCTCAAAATTCATCAAATAAGGTATGTGAAGTTTCATCCAAGGGTCCCTTCCACCCTTTGATTCCAATAAACTATTTTAAAACTTCTAGTTTATGGATTTCATGAATTCCATGTTGGATTTGATTATGTTCATGTTTATAATAATTAATTGGGATTCTAATCCATGTTTTATGATACGTTTCATGTGAGGTTAACTGATATGTATGTAATATCATGAGGATCCATATAAAACCCTTGAAATTATCAATGGGTATTTGAATTATGATGTCTTCTTGTTGTTTAGTGTTATGTGCATATGTATGCTCACCAAGTGCTTGATGAATTGTTCTTTTGAACTAATAAGGGAAATAAATCATGTTATGCTAGCTTATTTGCAAGTAATACCATGCAAGAGTTTGATAAGATGTATCTATAGATGCATTATGAATTCAATGTGCATGCTTATGCTAAGCAAGATCATGTGATGCTTTTTTTTATGCTATCGAGTACTGAGGGTATTTAATACCCGACAATTTAGCTGTTTACTTAGATCTAGTGTTAGTTACGAAGTAATCTCAGTACTGACTCGATCAGTAGAACTCATCCAGTTACAGAAACCCAAGAAATCTTAGTAGTGTTTGTAATTCAGTCACAGTACTCAGTGTACACCTCAGTAGCACTCTGTGCTCATTCAGTTAATAGAATTCAGTGGTATTTCACCAGTCCATAAAACTTAGTGAACTCAGTTAAGATCAGTCAAACAATAATATTAGTAATAATTCAGTCTAGTCTAGTACAGTCTAGAAATCAGTTCAGTGTTCGTTCAGTTGGGAGTAGGATTCAGTAACGAGTGAACCCATGGATGGAAGCATTCCTGTCAATAAAGGGTTTGAACCTTAGTAGCAATCCCTACGTTATAGAACTACGTAGCTAGCATAGGTTGAGATATCTTCCTGCCCGATACTATGAGGGTTGATACATCTCATTTGAGTTTTCCTACCAGCAAGGGTTGATGGAAGAGCTTTTTGTCAGAGAGGGTTAACTCATAGCTTGTCCTTACCTGTGGCATAGTATTTACACCCTTGTAACTAAGGTTACAGTTTGGATCCCAATCAGATTAGAGAGGGGCATTCCGATTAGATGATTACCTCCCACAGTCTCAGTTTTAGTCTCAGTCTCAGAATAGAACTCAGTTCAGTTATACAAATTCAGGACTATCAGATATAGTCAATCAACTCAGTACGGAACTCAGTTTAGTTCCACAGAATTTAGGACTATCAGATACTGTCATTCAGATATCAGTTATTAGCATTTAGACTCAGTACTCAGTATTATCATGATCTTAGTTATAGTCTATGTATTCATGCATATACTCTTATTCAGTCATTCTCATGATATTCAGTTAGTATTGTTCATGCATATGAACCCATGCATTTCAACCTACCTCACTAAGAATACTAGTACATTCAAAGTAATGACGCATGCTTTTTGCGCTATGATGTCTTATATCATAGGTTTAGATGCACGGGCTCCATAGCACCCTTAGCAGTTCAGATCATTAGCTTTCAGAGTAGTGGTGAGTCCTCATAGTTAGAGGACATGCTTGTTATTTTCAGTATTTCAGTATTATTTTCTGTCAAAGTTAGTTGGGGAATTTTCCCATGAACTCCATTGTTTAGAAAGTTTAGAGGCTTTTCAGACTAGAGTATTTTCTGATAATTGTTCAGTTTTACTATACTTATATTCAGTTTTGGTAATTTGATACCACATTCTGATTTATTTATAGAATTGAACATTAAGGTATATGCTTCCGCCTATTTCCACAATCATTACAGTATTTATTACAAAGTTATTGCAGCAGGTACCAATCATGGTTTATCTTGTGGTCCTTTGGGATTATGAGCACCGTGTAGCATCTGGGGTACGGACTCGGGGCGTTACATTAACCCATTTAGCCAATTGAACACTATACATGACCACATGGTCCTTATGGGTGCCTTCATGGTCCCCCATTTCAATAGGCCAATGCCTTAACTCAACTCATGATACAACTCAAACTATGTCCTATAGACCTTACAAGCCATTCATACTCCCTTAGCAATTCTATACCACAATTTAGTTCAACTCATAATTCTAGTTCATTTTCATGTAAGGGACTTTAACTCCCTTCTTATTCATCAAACCATCAAAGCCATCAATTACACAATACATGGATCACTTTACCTTCATAAATTCATTGATCAAGCATTCATACATTTGGGCTGTTACCCTAGTTCAAAGCATCAATAGCATGTAACTAGACATCTCACTTAGACATTTTAACAAACACCTTGTGTACATGCCTTTACCAAAGCCAATTTCATGGTAGAAATTATCAAGACTGGTGTTAATTAAGACCCACATCTTAGACCACATGAGAAAAGCATTCATGTGTGAAAACTACCATCAATAACATGTATAAACATAAGTCTAAGCAAGAATCATAATTATTCATCATTAAGCAACAAAACCCTTTTCATTTGATTTCAAAACCACCATGTACAGTTTCTAATCCACGTGTGAAATAAATAGGTTTAAAGTTATTTATAAAGGGGAAGAGGTACATGTCTTAAACAAGATGAATCACCAAGAATATTGACTCCCCTTTGCCTTTTGAAGACCACTCTAAAAACCCTAGACTTCAATTCTTCGAAGGTGAGCTTGAAAGAGGATTTAGGGTGTATTTGATCGATTAAAATGGATGCTTAGGAGGTTACACACACACCTATTATTAAAAGGTTATGGTTTTAGACCTTGGAAATGACCACAAGGCCCATAGTTAAAAGATAAAAGTTAACCCCGTCCAGGGGTACGACTTACCACATGACTCACTTAAGTAGTCGTACCCTAGGGTACGAGTGGTACCCTAAATCATACCCTAGGGTTATCCTAGGT
>NW_025893227.1:0-1489 GCF_002878395.1 Capsicum annuum
AGACAAGTGAGGCCATTGCTTTATGCTTTTTCTTTATAGACTTTATTCGAAATACTATGCATCATTTGTTCAATCATTTTCTACCTGACATCAATCATTTGTTCTCTCTCTTCTAATTTTCAGCTTTTCATTTTTCAACATAAGAGTTTTCTGAAGAGTACACAAAAACATAGAGGAACAAAGCAACTATATCAGAATTTTCATTAAGTGATAAAGGTTAGTCTCTGATAAACTTAGTTTGTTTAGTTTTGGTATTAAGATCTGTCAAAAAAAAATGAGAAAGTAAACACAAAATATTATTTACTTATTTATATTTGTACATATTTTTGCTACTTAATTCTCTTGATAAACTTTTTATCTAATTTCATATGTCAGATCCTGAGAATTTGAAAGGTAAGAAACTTGAAAGACACTTTTATCTACCATGAAATTAATTTCATGCTTCTTTCTTTTTTACATCAGATTTGAAAAATTTGACTAGTGAAACTTGAAAGAAACTTACAGTCATGAAAAAACAAGGAGAAATAGAGAAAAGGAAAGCTAACAATTTTGAGGTATGTAATGATCACTGAACTTTACTTATGTATGTATCTGTTAATTAGTTACTTATATAAACTAATTTTGACTCACTAAAATCATTGAAATTTACTTGTTGTATCAGTATAATCACAGAATTAAAACTTTTGTCGCATTTAAGTCATTGAACTATGTGTTCATTATCCTGAAAATATAATTCATTGGAAGGTCAAATTTTTGTTCAAAATGCAAAGTAAATGTATATAAGTTTTGAAAGTAGAGGGGGTAATTCTTGCCAGTTTTCCTTTAATTAAATCAATGTGGCTTTTGTTTTAACAAAAAAAAATAGAAAAATAATTTTAACATTGACTATTTCACTTCCATTAGTTAAAAACTACGTTGCGTGGACTCTTCACTTTCGATGCCGCAATCGCGTCGGATTCTCCAAAAAATACACTAGTTTTGACGAATCTGACACGCACATACCATTGAAGAGTCTGAGCAACATAGGTCAAAAAGGGCATATTGGAGTCACTAGTGTTATGCCACGGGTATAAATAGCCCATTTTTCGTAGAAGATAAAGCATGTAACAAATATTCGATAATTTTGGATGAAGTATTAGGTCAGATAGATAACATCAATTTTCATAAGATATTCCCAAAGGATTGATCTTCAAATTCATACCTAATACATGTGCGCGTGCTGGTTGCCTGTATAGAGTAAATGTTTCTTGGTATATATGTTAGCTATGAAACTTCTGATATAATATTTGGTCATTTGTCAGGTGTCATTTTCTGCTCTTCGCAAGGATGTTGTTAATGTTCTGGATTTCATGGAGAGGTTAAAGAATGAAGAGAATCAAACAGCTCTTCGCAAGGATCTAATTGAAGAGCTCCAATTGGTGCTGGCATTTATTTGTACATACGTCCAGCTTTCTTATTCCGATTTGGAGCAGTTTGAAGATGTAATGAC
>NW_025893228.1:0-1243 GCF_002878395.1 Capsicum annuum
TCCTTATTGGTTTTGTTATAAATAGACCTCTTGGTCGCCGCAACAGGGGAGGTTTTTTTTGTTTTTGGGGGGGAGTGGAAAAACTGAAGGTTAGAAGTTCTAGGGTTCTGGGGAAAACTGAAGAATTTTCTTTCGAGGGACTGGTTCGAACAGTGGGGTCAAAACTGTGAAAAA
This sequence comes from Capsicum annuum, assembly GCF_002878395.1. NCBI lineage: Eukaryota > Viridiplantae > Streptophyta > Magnoliopsida > Solanales > Solanaceae > Capsicum > Capsicum annuum. Next base: position 175 of record NW_025893228.1, read on the forward strand.
TTTCTCTTTCGTTCTTCTTTTCGGGAAGCTGATCGATCAATCAAAAATTCCTGAGTAGACAACCTCAACTCTCGGTGGTAACGGTCCTGCTGATAGCTCGTCGTCCCGTTTTGCTGCCCTTAAAAAGGATGTCATTTAAGAAGGTTTCACAGTTTAGGTAGCATCTATACGTAAGTCATTTTCTTCGTTGTTCTGTGGCATCAAGTTGGTGTAGATCAGGATCTTATTTTCTTTTCTCTTAATTGGGTACTTACTGAAGTAATTAGTGGGTGACAAAAATGTTATTTAGCTGCACTATCCTCGTCACCCTCAAACTTGAATTTTAGGGAAATGGATTAGTAATATGGCTATGAACGCACCTCTTCATGCTTTGATTAAAAGGTATCATTTTGCTGGACTTTTGTTCTCACCGTTTCGTGTATTAATGCCTATGTTTATTAGCCTAGGAAAATAAAGATGTCATCTTAGGAATTAAAAAGTTGTTCTTTGGTAATAAATTCCCAGTTTGCTTGTGTTCTTAGCCTTCTGCGTCAAATATATCATCACTGTTTATTTTCCTCCAAAAACAAAAATATATCTTCTCTTGTACTCGTTGTTGAAATTGGTTCCATTTAAAATTTTCTGCTTGGGTAGTCTCAGTATCAGTACTCATTTAACTGTGGTAGTAGAATGTCACTCTGTTTGCATTCTTTAACAGTCCCTTCCTTCTCTTTCTCCTAGATTTTTTTATTTAAGGCAATCGCATGGTCTTATCCTCCTTTTTTTTTTTGAAATTCGAATGAGCACGCCCTGCATAATTTTAGTCAATCTTTTATTATTTCTAGCTTTTTGTTAAGATCAACGGTTCGGTTGCGTCGTTATCGTATCAGATTGATTGCGTTGTATCATATGTTATGTTTCCTTTGATTAGTTTCCTTTGTTCTGTTTATTTTGTATGACTGTCTATGCATTGGTTCACGATAGTTGAATTCTAACTTTTTCTTTTGTTTGATATGTAAAACGGTGGGTCCAAATTGGACTCTTTCCATGTGCGTCTCTAATGATGGGTCAACACGACCTCTCCCTTTTC
>NW_025893229.1:0-2024 GCF_002878395.1 Capsicum annuum
TTTACACCTCATCCCAACAACCTCACCATTAGAAGAGGGACCCACAGGGAATCATATACCAGAATACATCACATTTTTCTTCTTTCCCTCGGAAGAAAACAAAAAAAGAGGGGGCCCACATGATTATTAGGGAATTTCCATTCTTGAATGGAATATATAGGCAACATTCTCATCAGATTGAGAAAAAAAAAGGGTCTTCCTCTCTAAACCTCACCATAAACACAAACTACCATATACACACAGAATACACACTAGACACAATTTCCATTTTTCTTTCCTTCTTCTAAAACAGCAGAATACATATACACACGCACCACCATATCTTCTTGACCGAATATACCTACCCACCTACACACACCGACCCACCTGGGGACTTCCCTGGAAAACGCACTTCACCAAAATATTCATACAACGGCGTGTCCATACACAACGACTGGCATCTAAAACAGAAACGGAAAGGGAAAAACAAAGAGTGATCGGAAATTGGGGAAAGAAGGGAGTAAAAACCGGCTAGTCTTGGGTGTTTCCAATGAATTTTTCATCGGATTTTATCCCTCTCTCAGCCACCACAGATCCGAATCCCCAAAATCCACAGAAGAACGACCCTTTTTCGGTCAAATTCCTCGCAACACGATGGAAAACAAATCCGTTCGTATAAAGTTTGGTGCGGGTCATTCTCTCTTAGCAATTTTAGTTTGAATTGGTGAAAGAATAGGATCGGGTTGGATAACTGGGTTGTTCGATTGGCGAGTATTCGTGTTGAGGTTCGATTTGAGATCTTGGACGCAGTTTTATTTGAAAAGATCAATTAATTGAAATAAAGCGTCAAATTGAGGTCCAATTTTTAACTCTATTTTTTTATATTTTTGTGGTGGTTGATGAAATAATTGTGATTGTGATTGGGTTTCTATAATTATCCTGGCTTGATTAGTTGATTTTATATCAAAATTGAGTAATTATGTGGTTGACAATGAAATTGGGGAAGACAAAATTGAAAAATCAATAAAAGGGCGAATTGGATTAATTTTGGTTTATTGTTGTTTTGTTTAATTCAGAATAAATATTGATATCGTTGAACATAATAGTATCATGATAGGCTGAGCGGGGTAGGCAAACGTAGGTTGGGTAGGCAAAGTTTAGAATTTGTGGCTTTGGTTGAATGTTGGTAATTTCGTGAAATGTTTGAAATTTTGTCGAATAGTTTGATTTTCTCGCGTTTGGAAATGTATTCATTTAGTCGGGGAATGCCCCGTGGTCATTTGTATTCATTCACCGGGGAATGCCCCGAGATATCTTGTATTCAAAAGACGTTCATGATCAAGGCCCGAGACATCGGGTAAAGCCTGGGAGCATAGTTAGGATTAGTATAGGTTAGATAGGATTTATTTTCGCATTTTTTATTTGGGACTGTATAATTGGATTGAACACTATACTTTTATTCTTTTTGTTTGGTTTGTTTGTTTGATTGATTTACGTGCTTCTTTGTAGTTCGTACATTCGTAGTGTCAAATTAGCCGATACGCTCCACCAAGCGACCGTGGCCGAACCACGGGATCGAGGGGTGCCTAACACCTTCCCCTAGGTCAACAGAATTCCTTAGCTAGAATCTCTATTTGCAAATCAGTTTTAAAGAGTCAAATCATTTTGAAAAGGATTTTCCAAAGGTGACTTGGCACACCCGATTTATGTCAAGTGGCGACTCTAAATAAAAAGTGTAAATAATCATTTTTCGAAACAAATTTTTAATCATTTTGTCACTTCAATAATAAGAACCCTTTCGAAACTTAAAACAAATCTTTTTGGAGTACGAAAAAGGGGTGTGAAAGCTCTGGCGACTCTGCTAGGGACTTTTCAGAATTCGATCTTATTTTTGGAGTTGTATCGGCTTACTTTGACATTATGGGTGTATGAACATTGTTTGTGTTATCGTTTGTGTTTATTTTATCATTATTGCGTGCCTACGTGCTACGTGTTTACAGTTTTCTTTATGTGTTACCGTTTTATATCTGGCATCATTTGCATAA
>NW_025893230.1:0-1210 GCF_002878395.1 Capsicum annuum
TATTTCACCCGTTTGTCCATCGAAATCCCCACAAAAAACTAAACAAAGCGCACTAGGATGATCCCCAACTTCCCTGGCACGCCCCGATCGATTTTTGGCCCACAGCACGCCTGGACCCCATGCCCACCCCAGAAACAGTCTGTTCGTGCCGTTCCACCCGTTTATCCACCCAAATACCCACAAAAAAATAAATGAACCACACTGGGATGATCCCTAACTCCCTGCCACGTCCCGATTAATTTTTGGCCCACAGCACGCCCGAACTTAGACCCACCTCTAAAATCGTGGGCTATAGCATGCTCGAGTTAATTTTTGAATCACAGCACGCCCGGACCACGGGCCCACCCCTGAAACCGTAGGCTATAACATATGATTTGACCCAAAAATGCCCCGTTTTCACCGTTTCCCTCGTTTGTTCACCCAAATGCCCATGAAAAATTAAACGGACCACACTAGGATGATTCCTAACCTCCCTGGCTCGCCCTGATTTATTTTTTGCCCACAGCACGCTCGGAATCTGGGCCCACCCCTAAAAACGTATCTATAGAAAATCGATTTGAATTGAAAATTCCCCATTCGCACTATTTCACCTGTTTGTCCACCCAAATGCACACGAAGAATTAAACGAACTATACTAGGACGATCCCCAACCTCCCAGGCATGCCCCGATCAATTTTCGGCCAACAACATGCATGGACCTTGAGCCCACCTCTAAAACTGTGGACCATAGCACACCGATATAGCCTTAAAATGCCCTGTTCACGCCGTGTTGCCCTTTTGTCCACCCAAATGCCCACAAAAAATTAAACGTACCACATTGGGATGATCCCCAACCTTCCTGGCATGCCCCGATCAATTTTCGTTCTACAGCACGCCCAGACCCCAGGCCCAGCCCCTAAACTGTGGGCTATAGCATACTAACTTAGCCCAAAAACACCCCATTCATACCGTTTCGCCTGTTTGTCCACCCAAATGCCTACAAAAAATTAAACGAACCACATTGGGATAATCCTCTACTCCCTGGCATACCCTGGTCGATTCTCAGCCAACAGCATGCCCGAACCCCAGGCCCACCCCCAAAACCATGGGCAAAAGCACACTGATTTGGCCCAAAAATGCACCGTTCGCGCAGTTTCGCCTGTTTCTCCACCCAAATGCCCACAAAAAATTAAATGGACCACTCTAGGATGATCCCCAACCTCCCTGGCAT
>NW_025893230.1:1310-5406 GCF_002878395.1 Capsicum annuum
CCAGGCCCAGCCCCTAAACTGTGGGCTATAGCATACTAACTTAGCCCGAAAACACCCCATTCATACCGTTTCGCCTGTTTGTCCACCCAAATGCCTACAAAAAATTAAACGAACCACATTGGGATAATCCTCTACTCCCTGGCATACCCTGGTCGATTCTCAGCCAACAGCATGCCCGGAACCCAGGCCCACCCCCAAAACCATGGGCAAAAGCACACTGATTTGGCCCAAAAATGCACCGTTCGCGCAGTTTCGCCCGTTTCTCCACCCAAATGCCCACAAAAAATTAAATGGACCACTCTAGGATGATCCCCAACCTCCCTGGCATGCCTCAGTAGATTTTTAGCTCACAGCATGCCCGAATTCCTTAGCCCACCCCCAAAACCATGGGCTATAGCACACCGATTTGGCCCGAAAATGCCCCATTCGAGCCGTTTTGCCCGTTTGTCAACCCAAATGCCCAGGAAAAATTAAACGAACCACATTGGGACAATCCCCAACCTCTCTGGTATACCTCGGTCAATTTTTGGCCCACAGCACGCCCGTACCCCAGGCCCACCCCCAAAATCGTGTGCTATAGCACACCGATTTAGCCCGAAAATGCCCTATTCACTCTGTTTCGCACGTTTGTCCACCCAAATGCTAATGAAAAATTAAACGGATCACACTAGGATGATCCTCAACCTCCCTGACATGCCCCGAACAATTTTCGGCCTACAGCACTCCCGGACCTTAGGCCCACCCCAAAAACCGTGCGTTATAGCACATCGATTTAGCCCAAAAATAGCCTGTTCGCATCGTTTCACTCGTTTGTCCACCTAAATGCACACAAAAAATTAAACAGACCATACTAGGGTGATCCCCAAACTCTCTGGCATATCCCGGTCTATCTTCAGCCCACAGCATGCTTGGACCTTGGGCCAATCCCCGAAACCGTGGGCTATAGCATGCAGATATTTCTCGAATATGCCCTGTTCGCACTATTTCGATCGTTTGTCTGTCCAAATGCCCATGAAAAATTAAATGGACCACACTAAGATGATCCCCAACCTCCATGGCATGCACTGGTAGATTTTTGGTACACATCACGCCCGGACCCGGGTCTCACCCCTGAAACCGTGGGCTAAAGCACACCGATTTGGCCCGAAAATACCCCATTTGCGCCGTTTCACCCATTTGTCCACTCAAATGCCCACAAATAATTAAACGGACCATACTGAGATGATCACTAACCTCCCTGCCATACCCCGATCAATTTTTGGCCAACAGCATGCCCGAAGCCTGGACCCACTCCCAAAACCGTGGGCTATAGCATACCGATTTCGCCTGAAAATGCCCTGTTCGTACCATTTCACCGGTTTGCCCACCCAAATGCCCATGAAAAATTAAATGGACCTCACTAGGATGATTCACAACCTCCCTGGCTCGCCCTGGTTGATTTTTTGCCCACAGCACACCCGGAACCTAGGCCCACCCCGAAAAACGTGGGCTATAGAAAACTGATTTGGATCGAAAATGCCCCATTCGCACCGTTTCACCTGTTTGTCCACCCAAATGCCCACAAAAAATTAAACGGACTATACTAGGATGATCCTTAACCTCCCAAGCAGGACCCAGTCAATTTTCGGCCAACAACATGCCTAGACCTCGGGCCCACCCCTAAAACTGTGGACTATAACATACCGATTTGGACAAGAAATGCCTCATTCATGCCGTTTCGCCCGATTGTCTTCCCAAATACCCACAAAAAATTAAAAAGACCATACAGGGATGATCCTCAACCTCTCTGCCATGCCCTGGTCGATTTTTGGCCCACAGCATGCCCGGACCCCGGGCCCACCCCGAATTTGGCCATAAAATGCCCGTTCGCATCATTTTGCCCGTTTGTCTACCTAAATGCCCTCAGAAAATTAGACGAACCACACTGGGATGATCCCCAACCTCCCTGCCATGCCCCGGTTGATTTTCAAACCACAGCACACCTGGACCCAGGGTCCAGCCCCAAAATCATGGGCTATAGCACATTGATTTGGCTTGAAAATGCCCCATTTGCATCGTTTCACCCATTTGACCACCTAAATACCCACGAAAAATTAAATGGACTACACAGGGATGATCCCCAACCTCTCTGGCATACCTCCGTAGATTTTCAGCCCAAAACATGCCCGGACCCCGGCCCTCCCCAAAACCATGGGCTATAGCACACCGATTTGACCAAAAAGGCCCTGTTCGCACTGTTTCGCCCATTTGTCCACCCAAATGCCCACGAAAAATTAAACGGACCACACTGGGATGATTCCAACCTTCCTGGCATGCCTTGGTCTATTTACGGCCCACTGCACACTCGGACCTCGAGCCCAACCCCGAAACCATGGGCTATAGCACACCTATTTCGCTCGAAAGCACCTCGTTCACGCTATTTTGCCCGTTTGTCCAGCCAAATGCCCACGAAAAATTGAACGGTCCATACTGAGATGATTCTCAATCTCCCTGGCATGCCTCGGTCAATTTATGGCCCACAATACACCTGGACCTCGGACCTACCCCCAAAATTATGGGCTATATAGCACACCGATTTGGCTCGAAAATGGCCCGCTCGTGCCGTTTTGCCCGATTGACCACCCAAATGCCCACAAAATATTAAATGGACCACATTGGGACGATTCCCTACTTCTCTAGCATGCCCGATTAATTTTTGACCCAAAACACGCTCGGACCCCGGGCCCACTCTCGAAACCGTTAGCACACTTATTTAGCCCAAAAACACCTCGTTCACACCGTTTCGCCCATTTGTCTAGCTAATACCTACCAAAAATTAAACGAACCACACTGGGATAATCCCCAATCTCCCTGGCAAGCCCTAGTCGATTTTGGCCCACAGCAAGACCGAACCCCGAGCCCACCCCCAAAACCTAGGCTATAGCACACCAATTTTGCCTAAAAATACGCCGTTTTGCCTGTTTGGGCAACCTAATGCCCACATAAAATTAAACAGACCATACTGGGATGATCCCCAACCTCCCGGGCATGCCCCGGTAGATTTTTGGCGTGCTACATGCTTGGACCCCGGGCTCACCCCCAAAATTTTGGGCTATAGCACACCAATTTGGCACGTAAATGCCCCGTTTGCTCTGTTTCGCCTGTTTGTCCACCCAAATACCCATGAAAAATTAAACGAACCACACTATGATGATTTCCAACCTCCTTGGCATGCCCTGATTGATTTTTGGCCCACAACACGCCCGGGCCCCGGGCCCTCCCCCAAAATCGTAGGCTATAGCACACCTATTTAGCCAAAAAAAAATGCCCTGTTCGTGCCGTTTCTCCCATTTGTACACCTAAATGCCCACGAAAAATTGAACAGAACACACTGGGACAATTCCCAACTTCCCTGGCACGCCCCGATTGATTTTTGGCCCACAACACGCCCAGACCCTGGGCCCACCACCTAAGCCGTGGTTTATAACACATCAATTTAAACTAAGAATGCCCCGTTTATGCCGTTTTACCCGTTTGTCCACCCAAAAGCCCATTAAAAATTAAACGGACCACACTGGGATAATCCCCAACCTCCCTGGCTCGCCCCTATCGATTATTGTCCCAGAGGACGCCCAGACCCCGTGCCCACCCCAGAAAACGTGGGCTATAGCACACCGATTTGGCTCAAAAATGCCCAGTTCGCACCGTTTTGCCTGTTTGTCCACAAAAATGCCCACGAAAATTAAACGGACCATACTAGGATGATCCCTAATCTCCCTCGCATTCCCCGATTGATTTTCAGACCACAACACACCCGGAACCCAGTGCCACCCTCGAAACCGTGGGCTATAGCACACCAATTTGGCCCCAAAATGCCTCATTTGCGCCATTTTGCCCATTTGTCCACCCAAAAGCCAAAAAAACATTTTACAGACCACACTAGGATGATCCCCAACTTCTCTGGCACACTCTGGTCAGTTTTTGTCCCACAGCACGCTCTAACCCTGGGCCCACCCCCAAAATCGTGGCCTATAACACACCAATTTGGCCCAAAAATGCCCCGTTCGTGTTATTTCACCCGTTTGTCCATCGAAATCCCCACAAAAAACTAAACAAA
>NW_025893231.1:0-1254 GCF_002878395.1 Capsicum annuum
AGAAATAGCGATCATATACCGGGTATACTATCGCCTCATGGGTACTACCCTAGCTCCAAAAGCTAGATTTACGAGCCCTAAAGGGGTTACCACCCTAATGGAAGCAAACAAAGACCGTAGCACAGTCTTTGTTCCAAAGGCTCTAGTGTGGGACGATATCCTACATAGTAATGATTGGCACTTTGAAGCCATCACCCAACCTATCCGGAGTTACTCCGAAAGATCTCAGATCGAACGAGTTATTCAACACCCAGATGGATCTATAGATCTAAAGTTCTTAGGAGTCGACCCTTCTCGTCTCTCTTCATCTAGAAGGTCTGTCTCCTCCGGTGCCTCATCCTCTAAAAAGGAACGTGAACCCGAAGTTCACGACGGCCCCAATGATAAGGGACAGATTAGAGGAGTTGACTACTCTGGTCCAATCCCTAAGGTCTATTACCAAAACACTAAGGTCAAAGAACCTGAAAACCTTTATGAGCCAGGAAGCCCTTCCGCCTCCGAAATGGCTCCTCCCCAAAGGGTCCGAACCGACCCAAGCCTCTTCGTCATTCGTTCTGATAATGACGAATATATCCCAGATCTCCAGGCCTTAAAGGTCCGGAGGAACCATCCAAAAGACACCCTCAAAAGGAGATGGTACGGAAGTACTTACTCTCCAGAAGAGTAGAAGGAGTTTGGTCGACTATGGATAGCCGACATGAAAAGACTCCGATGCGATATGGAATTCTTCTTCTGGTTTGAAAAAACTGGAAGGTTAGAAAACCAAACCGACTCTCTCAACGCTATCGTGACCAAATGGTACACTCAGCGAAACACTGTGGTCGAATCCACAACCCCTCCTCTAGAAGGACTTAATATCTCCTACTCTAACGAGGTCATTAAGGCCTCTCCTTTCAAGACTAAATCTGAACGAGGAACGATGACTCCTCAATGCAAAGATCTTGATAGAATAATTGAACAGAACAATTATACTAATCAAGTTCTTCACACCATTTCTCAGCAGATAGAGGACGCCAAGAGTCCTCCTCTTTCTGCCCCATTACCAGTTAAGAGCACTCCATGCTCTAAACCCCTTTCCAACCCTATCTTCAAACTCCCCGAGTTTCACAAAGATAAGTTCCCAGATCTAAACGACGATTTCAAATTGTCCGAACAAATTTTGGAAAAAATCAATTCCAAACTTACCAAGTTCAAAATCTCTCAAGAACCCTCTAGCTCTAAAGATTCCTCCGGTTCTAAAGAAAAGAACTCTCT
>NW_025893232.1:0-5662 GCF_002878395.1 Capsicum annuum
TGTCCTTTTTGTTTGCAAGTAAAATAGGATAAGTCTTAGCCATCATCACAATAGTAATAGCTACCCTCATTTATTTAATGTTTTTTCTGAACTTGTAAACAAAACAAACAATGGATAAGAATAAACTACAACCCCAATCATCCCACTTTCAACGTCCTACTTCACATCTCTCTTCCGATCTATCTGATTAATTAAATTAAAGAAAAATTAGTAGATTAATTTATTAATTTTATTAAAAAAGGAAAAAAGAAAAACTCTATGTCAGTGCTCCTTAGGCGGCTTATTTTACATTTCACACTCATTTAATATCAAGAATAAAAAATAATTAATTTCAAAATTAATTTTAATATAATTAATTCTGAAATAATCAATCATGAAATAACTTAGTTTGGCTTAACTGTCTTTGCAGTCCGAAAAAAAAAAGAAGTAAAAAATGAAAAAGAAGTACATTTATGCATGAGTGTTAGCAGTTCAGGTCTGCCATATCATAATCTTACGTGGATCTTCTTTCAAGTATTTTTTAATTGGTAAAATTCTTATTGGTAGTATTAATACCTAAATAATTGACAAATATTTTAGTGTTATAATTGGATCACTACTACTTTCTTAAAAAGCAACAAAGTAGCATCTGAATTCTTGATTTATTTGTCAGCAGGCTGTAACAATAACCAGAGTGAAAGAAAAGAAAAGAAGAAAAGATGGTGATGGAAGAAGGATGTCAAACACCAAGAAGCCCAGAAGCAAAAGTTGGTATGCAAGTGGAAGATCTATGGGATATACAAGAACCACAGCTTAGTCCTACTGAGAAACTCAACGCTTGTTTTGAGAACATTCCTGTTTCTGATTTCCCTCCTGCTCCTTCTAATCAAGGTCACAAGAACACAATACTATTAATTAATTAATTATGTTCATATTTGCAAAATCATCTCATCATTGATTACTTGTTTCTTGCTTATGGGTGTGATTAATCACACACAAAGACATGATCTTTATGTTTTTTTTTGTTTTAATTTGTATAGGAGATTCTTGATTTGGTGTGTGTCAGGCAGAGAAAAGATTTTCTTGATCACTAAAATAAAGGGTATCAAGCGTTTGATTTGTGCTAGCTGGGGTTGGTTTAATATTTCTGTTTTTGGGTGTGATTTGTAATACACAGAATAATCTTTACGTGTTTTTTTTTATACTATGCATAATAAGTTCTTGATTTGACGTGAGGGTCTATCGAAAATAATTTCTCTGCCTGGGGTAAGACTTGCGTACACTCTACCCCAGAGTCCAATTGTGGGATTGCACTAGTTGGTTTATTGGGTATATTGTTGTTATACAATAAGTTCTTGATTTGCAGTAATAAAATTTTCTGGATGATTCAATAGAGGAACTATAACAAAAGGGACAAAGGTTGCCAAAGAGATTTGCTTAGCTCAATCAGCTCTAATTAAAAATGATTGTTGGTGGACGTTTTACTAATTGAATCATTAAAATAATGCTAGCTGGAGATCTGATCAGTGTAAGGATCATGATTTGTGTTTTGTTCCCTGTGTGGGGGAGGTTTGCCCATCTGTCCAATCCTTGATGGACAAAGTTACTCGGCACCTTGTGATGGTGGGAGATAACAGATACTTAGGAGAGTTGGTCTGCAAGCTGGCCTGAACACCATGGTTAGGTTATCCAATGAAGAAAAGAGTTGTAAGGAGGTTTAATAGATCATTTTGGTTAGTTAAGCATTGTTTATAATGAGTAGAAACTGAATCTTAAAAACTATAGAAGTCTTCTGTACTCTGCGATTCCTTGCAAGCAACCTAAGTCCGCGACCTCATCAACCCGAGTTGATTTAGTAGTCATTTTCTTTTGTAGAGTGTGTATGGTTTATATGTCAATGATATATTTATTCTTCTCTGCAGTTATTGAGATAAAATCTGATGCAACTTTGGCCGAAGCTGTTAAGTTACTATCACAGCACAAAATACTTGGTGCACCTGTTGTGGATGTTGATGCCCCTGAAGATGCTAGTTGGATTGATAGATATATTGGCATAGTAGAATTTGCTGGCATTGTGGTATGGATCCTCCATCAGGTATGCACCTATACATAGTCATAATTAAACTTGTGTCTTCTCTTTTTCGGACCAGTTGGTTGGTGTTTCCTTCAGTCCTCCGACGATCTCACATGTTTATCTCATTCACTTCAATGGAATTGATGAACATGTGTTGCCTTTAAAAGTTGGGGAAAGGTTAAAACGAGTTTTCTAATGGTCAATGTCTAATAAATTGTCACAAAGACGGTGATATTCTTGTTTTTCATGCTTTTCCTATCAAGATGCTCAAAACAGTTTCACACTTTGCAGTCGGAAAAGATGGAGGGCACCGCTGCTTTTGATTTTGATTCGCTAATCACTGGAGCAGAAAACATACTCAGTCCTGCTTTGGCTGCAGCTGTTAATGGAGTCTCTTCTCCAAGATTCAGAAGTATGCATCCTGAATCTCCAACAGCGACTTGTGGAAACTTTTTTGAGACATTAACTTCGTCGGATCTCTACAAGAATACAACGGTTATTCTCTATACTCAACTAGTTATTTTTCCATGAACAGCTACCAGTTTTCCTTTTTACAAGGCTGTTTGGGCAATTGTGCTGACTAACATGTGATTACTTAGGTTCGGGACATTTCAGGTTCATTCCGCTGGGCCCCATTTCTGGCTTTGCAGAAATCAAACTCCTTTCTGACAATGCTTCTCTTGTTATCTAAATACAAGATGAAGAGTGTTCCTGTGGTTGATTTAGGGGAATATAAGATTGCTAACATCATAACTCAATCTGCTGTTATACACATGCTAGAAGAATGTGCTGGTCTCCATTGGTTCGAGAGCTGGGGTTCTAAGAAATTATTTGAACTTGGTCTCCCTCTAATGAAGCCAAATAACGTCATTCAGGTATGAGCTCTAGAGTTTGTATGATTCTGCCATTGAGCATGTGCTTTGTTCTTTGCAGATAATGGCGTAACTGTTCCACTATCTATGAACATACTATTTTGTGGACCTATTTTCTATCGGGTTCATCAGATTGCAATTTTTGCTGAAAGACGTTCAATTTTAAAATTTCTTGTGTTTCTATTTCTTTATTATGTGTGTTTGGTTACACGAAACTGAGTGCTAGTAGTTAGTATGCCAAAAAATTGAGAGTGCTTAGCCGTTCTACGTATTTGCTGCAAATGGTTACCTGATGGACTGATTTATATGCTCTCATTGTGCTTTTACAAGTTTTCTCCATTTTATTTCTTTTTATTTTCTTTGTTTTGTGCTCCCTACTTTGGCTGCACTGCTGATGATCCATTAGCAATCACGTCGTGAGTAGCTGATTCACTTTGATTGTTATTTGCTTTTTGTACTTTATGATCAAACACATCATTGCGAGAACCTGAAGAAAAGATATCTAGACATTTTGGCGGAATAGCATATTACATTCAGAATCTATCAGTTGTTACCTTCAACAAGTTCACTTTCTGCCATCACAAAGCAACAAGAGCAATAACTACTTTGAGTAGCTTGAACTTCTGATCTTACATCTGTGATATTGTTGCTAGAATAACTTTTAAGTGATACGTGTAGAAATTACCTTATAATTGGAGTACAATGTTCGTTCTTTGAAAGTTTAGTTGCAATTTTTCGCATCATCATGTTATTTTCGTAAATTCACCTACACGCTTTTTGCCGGACTGGATTGGTGAAAGTAGTGTAGGAACTGCCTCAATTTAGAGGACTGATTGAGATACAAGCTACCAAGCATCTTATTTGTCTTCTTCTAGCAATTTTTTTTTACCTTTGCAGTTGCTGTTCCAAATCGTTAAATCTTTTAAGATCTTAATATTTTGTGCTGTTGATATATCTTGCAATTGCAGTCGTCAAGAAACAATTATCTTTAAGATCATTTTAGGAAGATTTAGATTGGCAAAGCGATGGAACATTTAAATGAGCAATTTCTTTAAGCATCTTTGTCACTTTACCATAGAATTGATATTTACGTGGGACAGTTATGCAAGGATATGTTTAGTTCTAAAAACAGTAAGTTGACGACAGCACCAAAATTCTTTAAGAACTCCGCATGAACCAGAGATTGCTTTAACATGCAATGGACATCCATTTCCTTAGCACCTACCTAGCAACTTGCAAGAGATGCTTCGTTTTGATGCTCATTAACATATCTGCATTCGCGATTTTATAACCTAGTAGCTCTATTTCTGTTCTGCTTTCAGGTGGCTGAGGATGAACCAGTGCTGCAGGCATTCAAGCTGATGAGACAGAATGGTGTTGGAGGAATCCCCGTGGTCGAAAGTGGTGGAAGGAGAGCTATTGGTAATATAAGTATCAGAGATATTCAGTTCCTCCTGATTGCTCCCGAAATCTACAGGGACTACAGGTTGCTTAGACCTTCGTAGTTTTTCATATTTCACAACAACTTAATAAACACACACAGCTAATAATATAATTTCAAGGATATCTATGCAAAGACAGCAGTACTACGTACTTCTCTAGACACAGTGTAAAGCTAAATCTGAATATGCTTTAAATTGCATATTTTCGTCTTAAGCCTCCAATCTGTTTTAAGCCCTTCGTTTTGTCTTTGTCCGTTCTTTTACTGAATCTGTACCAATTGTGAAATTGATTTCTTTGTAATTCACATTTCACACTGAGCACATCCCATCTTATGACATTTCATCGGATCACTCATCTTGTGAAATATCTAACAAGCGTATCATTTCATTTCTCCGTCATAAAATACAATATATGTGAGTTCAGAAGGTCATCCTCATTCACTAACTGGTTATCATCACTCCGCAGATCTATAACAGCAAAGAACTTCCTGACATCAGTTCGAAAATATCAGGGGGAGCACGAAAAGAACTCGCTGTTCTTAAGTGACATGGTTACTTGCAGAAGAAACAACAGCCTTAAAGAAGTCATCATGAAGCTCGACTCGAAGAAGATCCACAGGATCTACGTTGTCGATGACATGGGAAATCTCGAAGGGGTAATCACACTCAGAGACATAATCTCAAAGCTAGTACACGAGCCGCGTGGTTACTTTGGTGATTTCTTTGATGGTGTTTTGCCATTGCCAGCAAATAGCAGGGTTTAAGTCCTAACAACTTTTAAGAACTTTATGCTGATCCTTTACTTTCTCTAGTGAACTGAATAATTTTAACATAATGTGTATTAGGTTGTTTCTTGCAGGGTGAGTCTTTTGTAATTTTGGTTTGTTTTTTACAAGTGGATTCCTGTCCTTTGCACACAAGACCCTTTGTGGTATTGTTGAAATTGAAAGAAATGCATAGGCTCTTTTTCTACTTTTGCCTGTTTTAATGTTTCTATTTTTGATTTGCTGACATAATGAATTTCAATCTTCAAAAGATAAATGTTTTCAGAAGAGTTTAAGTGAAAATTTTAGAGGTCCTAAACTGTGAAGAAATTGGCAATTTCTGCTTTGAGCTAAGCTTCATAACTAATAGGATAATG
Source organism: Capsicum annuum (assembly GCF_002878395.1). Lineage (NCBI taxonomy): Eukaryota > Viridiplantae > Streptophyta > Magnoliopsida > Solanales > Solanaceae > Capsicum > Capsicum annuum. The sequence goes on from NW_025893232.1 coordinate 5,509, forward strand.
CATTTTTGTTATGCACATCAGTGGTGATGATCGTAAATAGTAGTTAGTGATAGTGATGATTGTGGTGATGTTGCAAATGACTATGGTGATGATCGTAAATAGTAGTCAGTGATAGTGATGATTGTGGTGATGGTTGCAAATGACTATGGTGATA
>NW_025893233.1:0-39265 GCF_002878395.1 Capsicum annuum
CAATATATTCTTTATTAAAATAATTGTCAGTATTAACTGATTTTTACTGCAATTTAATCTAATTAGTTTGATAACAATACAATTATTATTAATATTGTATATTTGTTAACCATAAATTTGTCCTAATTTTATAGCTTGATTATATTTAATTAATCTACAATTACATAAAGGACTCAAACATGGAAACAATTGATATTAATTACCTTTATAATTTCAAAAATTTAATCCCATGAATTTCTCATATTCTTATAGTTTGATTATATCAAATTGATATTAATTACTTTTATAATTTTGGGAAGAATTTTTAAAAAGTAATGATTATTTTTTTCCTAATTGCTGATTTATTTCTCAAAAATTTCTTATAAATTTATAATTTGATTATAGTTAATTGATTATTTAATTATATTTATAATTTGCTAAAAACTCAAATAAGGTAACCATTATTTTTTCTCAATTACAGATTTTCTTAAATTAAATCTTTTATTGTTTTACTAAAATAGTTCAAATTTAATTGTTATGAGGCATGACATCTTTTTGTTTATAAATCTTTTTTAATACATAAGAAATGTTAAAGTCATACAATAATCTCCTTTATTTTTATAATCCAAACTTACCATTTAAAAATTATTTCATTTGAATTAATAATATCATAGTAGATTGCACAAAATCAATCAATTAATTATATGTATTTTTAGTAAATAAATGATGTACGAATTATTGTAATAAAACCATACAATCAACTAATTAATTTAAATTAATTAGAATCAATTTTATGATCATAATATATAGACTCAAGTTCTTTAAATTTAATGTTGTAAATTTTAAAATATATTTATGGCTAAAGTAGAAGTCAGTGTTCGTTGTTTTTGTAACCAATATATGTATATTAATTACGAAACTTTGCATTTATTTTTTATTAAAATAATTGTCAATATTAATTGATTTCTTACTCAATTTAATCTAATTAATTTTATAATAATAAAATTATTATTAATATTATGTATTTATTTACCATAAATCTATCCTAATTTTATAGCTTGATTGTAATTAATTAATCTACAATTACATAAAGGGCTCAAATATATAAAAAATTGATATTAATTACCTTTATAATTTTGGCAATTCTATCCCTTGAATTTCATGTTTTTTTATAGATTGATTAAATTAAATTGATATTAATTACCTTTTTAATTTTGGGAAGAATTTAAAAGAGGTAACGATTATTTTTTTTCCTAATTACTAATTTATTTCTCAAAAAATTCTTACAAGGTTATAATTTGATTATAGTCAATTGATTATTTAATTATCTTTATATTCTAAAAGCTCAAATAAGGTAACAATTATTTTTTTTTTCTAAATTACGGATTTTCTTATATTCAATCTTTTATTGTTTTACTAAAATAGTTCAAATTTAATTATTTTGAGGGATGACAACTTTTTGTCTCTAAATGTTTTTTAATACATATGAAATGCTAAAGGCATACAATAATATCCTTTCTTTTTATAATCCATACTTACCATTTATAAATTATTTCATTTGAATTAATAAGATCATAGTAGCTTACACAAAATCAATTAATTAATTATATGTAGTTTTATTTAAAAAATGATGTACAACATAGTTGTAATAAAATTACACAATCAACTTATTAATTTCAATTAATTAGAATCAATTTTATGATCATAATATATAGATTCAAGTTCCTTAAATTTAATGTTGTAAATTTTAAAATATATTTATGGCTAAAGTAGTAGTCAGTGTTCGTTGTTATTTTAACCAATATATGTATATCAATTACAAAACTTTGCATATATTTTTTATCAAAATAATTATCAATATTAACTAATTTCTATCTCAGTTTGATCTAATGAATTTTATAACAATAAAATTATTATTAATATTATATATTTATTTACCATAAATCTGTCTTAATTTTGTAGCTTGATTATATTTAATTAATCTACAATTGTGTAAAGGGATCAAATACAATAATAATTGATATTAATTACCTTTATAATTTCGGAAATTCAATCCCATGAATTTCTCATGTTTTTATAGATTGATTACATTAAATTGATATCAATTACCTTTTTAATTTTGGAAAGAATTTTAAAAAGGTAACAATTATTTCTTTTCCTAATTACTAATTTATTTCTCAAAAATTTCTTATCAATTAACAATTTGATTATTTAATTATCTTTACAATTTGCTAAAAACTCAAATAAGGTGACAATTATTTCTTTTCTTAATTACGGATTTTCTTATATTCAATCTTTCATTGTTTCACTAAAATAGTTCAAATTTAATTGTTTTGAGGGATGACATCTTTTTGCCTATAAATTTTTTTTAATGCATAAGAAATCTAAAGTCATACAATAATCACCCTTATTTTTATAATCCAAACCTATCATTTAAAAATCATTTCATTTGAATTAATAAAATCATAGTAGATTACACAAAATCGATCAATTAATTATATGTATTTTTATTAAATAAATGATGTACGAAATTGTTGTACTAAAACTATACAATCAATTAATTAATTTTAATTAATTAGAATCAATTTTATGATCATAATATATAGACTCAAGTTCCTTAAATTTAATATTGTATGTAAATTTTAAAATATATTTATAGCTAAAGTAGTAGTCAATATTCGTTGTGTTTTTAACCAATATATGCATATCAATTATGAATCTTTCCATATATTTTTTTTATTAAAGTAATTGTCAATATTAACTAATTTCTAGTTCAATTTAATCTAATTAATTTGAAAGCAATAAAATTATTATTAATATTATATATTTATTTACCATAAATCTGTCTTAATTTTGTAGTTTGATTATATTTAATTAATCTACAATTGTATAAAGGGCTCAAATATGAAAATAATTGATATTAATTACCTTTATAATTTCGGAAATTCAATCCCATGAATTTCTCATGTTTTTATTGATTGATTACATTAAATTGATACCAATTACCTTTTTAATTTTGGAAAGAATTTTAAAAAGGTAACAATTATTTATTTTCCTAATTACTAATTTATTTTTCAAATATTTATTATAAATTTATGATTTAATTATAGTCAATTGATTATTATTATCTTAATAATTTGCTAAAAACTCAAATAAGGTATCAATTATTTTTTTCCTAATTATGGATTTTATTTTTATATTCATTCATTTATTTGTTTACAAAAATAGAATAAACTTAATTATTTTTAAGGATGAGAGCTTTTTTTAATATTTTTTATTTAGAATGATTACAATATTTTCTATATAAATTGATCAGTTACTATTTATTAATTGGTTATTCTCTTAAATAATTTTTTCTTGTAATATTTATTTTAGTCAATTGTAATGAAATCATTCATATTTATTTTCTTATAATACTATTATTAAAAACATATGAAATGTAATTTATTAAATATGAAATATGAAACAATATTAAATATTTAAATAATCAACAAAATAGCTTTTTGTTATAAAATGATGGTTTTTTATTGTAAAAATTCAAATAGGTGGTTCTCAATATGACACTTGTCTTAGTTTTAGGCTAGACTGTCCTCCTATATTATATAGATAGATAATTTCAATAAAATTAATTAGATTATTTTCTTATAAAAATAATATAAAATATTATTTTATAAAAATAATATAAAATATGGTATATTAATAATATTTACATTAATATTGCTTCTATTTTCTTACGCTGTATTTGATTCTTCGTATTAAAAATAACATTCAATCAATGGTGAAAGTGGAGGGACTTCTTTCTTTATTGGGGTTATTCTTTTGGGAAAGCTAACACTTTCTTGACTACCAACCACCCAACACAAAGCTGACACTGCTTGGTAGATTGGCTATTTTTTCATACGGTACTAATTTATATATATTTTCTTTGATATTTGTTATATTGTTAGTTTTATTTTGCGTATCTTATTAGTTTATATTCATTTATCTTTTATGTTTGGTATATTATTATGATCCTAAGCTGAGAGTCTATCGGAAATATCCTCTCTACTTTACCTGATAGTGATATAATCTAAAAACACTAACCTCCCCAGACCCCACTATGTGGGAATACACTGGGTGTTGTTGTTGCTGTTGTTGTTTCTTATACAGTATTTGATTCAATGTATTAAAAATAACATGAATTACTGTCATTCGTGCTATGGTGTCACCCATATGAAGGTAAAGTCATCCCAAATTCTTTCCTTACTCTGATGTTCTCATACATGTCCCATTATTTGGGTGATTCAAGTGAAAAAGTTTAGAATCTACATGATATAGTCTTTTCTATTTATGTCATATAAGAAAAAAATTGTTCAAAGACTCGAGAGGAGTCTATTGGTGCTTCAATATATGTTGATTCTGATGTAAACATTGATCCTGATGGAATCATGCTTTCCAGCTTCAGGTATTAAGTGCATCTAGTCCCTCCTAAAAATCTTGATACAGATGTGAACGGTGTATAGCAGAATGTTGGAACTGTATTTCCGCCCGAATAGTTGCATAAGTTAAAGTGTTGTTGTCATGACCTATCAGTAATAAAATTAGAATAAGAAGTTAGTGATGTGAAGTCACAAAGTTAGAAGTCAGAGTGATGGTGATTTTTGGTGTAAATAAATATTTCTGTTGAATAACCGATATTTAAGGATGATTTACCCCTTTATAGTGATAAACTAATGTGGTAGCTAGTCGCATGTGTGGATGGTATGGTAGTCCATGGGGGAAGTATTTTACTCAGATTTTTATTTATACAGAGTAAGATTTGTATTCTTAGACCACTAAATATTATGCGTCAATTTCCTATCTCTTATAATATGTAATCTTGTTATCATGGTGTTTTTGAAAAAAAAAAATTTAAGTCTAGTGAAGCCGTGTGGGGCTCTTTTGATTCACTAGCATAGTTGCCTTGTCATCCATCTCATTTTCTTGTTCAAAATACAAAACCAAAGTCTAGTGAAGCCGTGTGAGGCCTATTTTGATTCACTAGCAACTTGTTGTCCAACTTGTTGTTCTTTTGTTGGTTTAATATCTGTATGGCTGAATCTGTTTGCATGAGATGGAGTTGGTAAAGAGGTGATTCCTCCTTGTGAGTTAGTTTAATATAAGGTAGAGAAGGAGTTGTTAGTTAGGGTGATTTATTGGTTGCTTGAATGTGAAAAATGGCTGTATTAGTGAGTAAGTTATGATTATAGACTCATGGTTGTTTGAGAAATTTGAAGACAGTCTAAATGTATGCTTGAGTAAGTAAGTACGAGGTAAGAAATCCACATAAGTAGATAAGATCGTATGGGGTTATAATATCAGATTAAGGTTGATTATGTCTATTATGTGACCTTACCCCTTGACTTTTTTCGTTGGTAGTTGTAAACTAGTACTACTTATGAGAAGGTGTGTGGCAAATTATGAGGTATTTGGATAGTACTACATGACTGGCAGAGATTTTTCGAAGTTTTGCAGGAGTTCTCAAAACTATTTTCTAAAAAATTAAGAGTACTTTGAAAAAAATCTACATAAATCTTTTACTTAGTGATTGCCTAGACATCAATTAGGACGGGGAGTTAGGGGTGGAAGTCCTAACATGATGAAATACCTAAAAGATGGTGAGGGCAAATCAAGGATCGTAGGAGGTCAACATGGAGTAGTTTCTTTCAAACTAATCATTTTTTGTGGATGCAGGGATCGACACACAAAATGAGCATTTCTTTCAAAAAATCCCCAAGCAAGTCGGGAGCCATGACAGAGCATATAAGGCTTAATAACGATACTTTTGGTAGCCCAAAAACGGGCTCAACACCTATTTATTGACAACCTTTAGAATTGTCCATCTCATTTCTTGAGATCATGGAGGACAAACAAAAGTGTCTTGTCTTTTTTACAAATATTGTATTTAGAATTTTCTAAAAAAAATAGTCTCTAGCAAAAGAAAATTTGTGTCTACTAATCGTCTACCTTGAGTACAGGTACATGCAGAAAGCAAGACCCTGATGCTGGCATCAAGGATATTATCATAATTCAATATCTGTTGATGCGCTAGACACAACGCTGGCATTGGGGATATCATCAGCATTCAATATATCTGTTGACACACAAGACACAACGCTGGCATCGAGGATATCATCATCATTAAATATCTGTTGACGCGCTAGGCACAACGCTGGCATCGACGATATCATCATTATTATATATCTGTTGACATGCAAGACACAATGCTAGCATCAAGGATATCATCATCATGCAATATTTGTTGACATGCAAGACACAACGCTGGCGTTAAGGATATCATCAACATTCAATATATTTGTTGACGCACAAGACATAACGCTGGCGTCGAGGATATCATCACCATTCAATAAATCTATTGACACGCAAGACACAATGCTGGCGTTGAAGATATCATCATCATTTTATATCTGTTGACACGCAAGACATAAATGCTGGCATCGAGGATATCTTATCACTTTATGAATCAGCATCTGAATGCATCGAGAGCACACGATTTGAAGGGACGCCTTTAAGTCGCTATCTAAGGATGAATGATATATAAGATTTCCTAGAAATTGACAATTTGAGGGTCATCTATAAGTCATATTATTTGAAATAGGATAGTGTGCAAGATCACCTATGAGTTGATAGCCTGTAGGTCATCCGTAAGCCACAACAACATCCTAATCGGATAGTGTGCAAGATTGCCCAAAAATTGATAGTTGAAAGTTTATCCATAAGTCGCAACTAAATTCTTACCGGAGAATAATCAAGATTATCAAATTGATACGTCCAAGGGTTCTCTATAAGTCGTGTCATATCCAAGATTGATTATGTGCAGGGTTACCTAAAGACTAACAATTTGAGGGATTATCTATAAGTCATATTGTATCCAAGGTCGGATGATATGCAGGAACACCTGAAAGCTAGCGATTGGAGGGATATCTGTAAGCCATCTCTTATTCAAAGTCGGATAATATGCTGGATTACCTAAAAGCTAGAAATCAAAAGGATATCTGTAAGTCGCCTCGTATCCAACATCAAATAATGCGTAAGATTATCCAAAGATTGATAATTTAAAAGAAATTTATAAATCGATCATCGGCTATAACCGGAGAGGTTATCATTCCACATGCAACAAATGATATAGGTACCTAAAGAGTTGCCACACCAGCACAAGATTACACGGTTCTTCATTCCTTTCTTTGCATGCAACCCCCTTCTCTCTTTGCATTTCATAAATGGGCCAATGAGGCCTATCCTTCCGAGTTAAGCCCCAAAGAAAATCCAAGAATCCATCACATGGCGTATCGATACGAGGAATCGAAAGAAGAATGGGTTAAAGTTCTATCTTTGAAGCGGCAAAGAGGACTTGAAAATCTCGTTATTTCTTCTTTATTGATTTATTTATCCATTGTTTCCATTATTAATTTATTTACTTATTTATATTTTTGTTTATTTAGTGACTTATTTATTTATTCATTTAGGCCTCGAAGCAAAAGCTGTAAATTTAAAACAGGTGGAGCGAGACTCGAGCCAAAAAGGGCTCGAAAACATAAAATTAAGACAGGTGAAAGATGGGTCAAAAACCTAACTAGATTAGGACATGGTCGACGGTTTGTGCTTAAAATCCTAAATCACTACTTCTCCCCTTTCCCTTTTTTCTATTTGCTTACTTGTTTTATGTGTGTTTTGCGAACCTATTAAAATCCTTAGTCAAGTCGCTAAAAAACTGGTTTTGCATAAACACCAAAATATTTCTAAAATCGCTTTTCTTTTCAAAAAATAAACTTTTTCAAAGTTAATCAAAAGACGATTTTCAAACAGTCCAGCTAACCGCAAGTTAGAGGACATTTTAGGTGCCTAATACCTTTCTAGAATGTTAATAGGAACCGCTTATCTAAATCTCTAACTTAAAAATGATTTTTCTATTTTGAATCGTTTGCAGTAACTCTCTAAAGGTTTCTTAATTTCTTTTCAAAATTAAGTGGCGACTCTCAAAAAGTCAAAATTTCCACAAAACAATATCAACCACAATCACATCCACATATCTACTACCCCCACCCGAAAGTAGCAGAAGAATAAGGGTTAGTAGTAATTCAAGTACCTTATCCTCTTGACGCTTGCGCTCCTTCTATTTTAGTTCATTAACAAATTTGTTAAATATTTCAAGCAGCAAGCCCTCATCACCCATTATTCTGTAAAATAATAACAACAAAGAAATTCACATTCAATGTTACGACATAATGAGAATCATGAGATTATGAATAAAAAAGTAAAAATCCAGAGCATTTCATTTTATAGCCAAAGAGGCTAGACAAATTGAAACTAGAGATTTAGCAGCATACTTCATCAAAACCGTGAAACAATCACAAATGCCAGAAATTAAAAAACTAAAACAATCACAAATGTCAGAAATTTTAAAACTAACTGCTAGAGCTATTAAACGCCCAGTGTCGGAACAACTAATAATTGACATCAACAAATTTCTAGAGGGATAAGTTCAACATTAAAAATCACTTAGCAAAATGGTAATTCATGCTAATACTATAAAGAAATAGCCTACCTAAGTGTTGAGGAATATAAAACAACAAATCATTCAACACAACTATTATTCTAAGGTACATTCTAGAACTATGTGAATTACTGAGTTTAGAGTATTGAAGGAGTTGGTCCTTAAAAATATTATCAATTATCATTCTCCAATGGTCCTTGCAATCGTGTTACTAATTCTAGATCAATAAAACCAAAAGAAGCTACTTGCCTATCTCCGAAGAGGGATTTGCAGCCCTCCCATTTCGATGATGCAGTAATTTCCTGTAACCACAACAAACAAATAAATTATGGTTTAAAGGAAATATCATGGGATCCCATCCATTGCAATGTGAAAGATTTTAAACTATTTACTATACCTTTGATGCATGAAGAAGTTCATAGAACTCATCTGCTAGACGTTCACGCTTTTTAGCTTCTTTTTCTTCTTTCTCCCTAGCCCTTTCCAGTAACTCCTCAAAGACAAACTATGCAGATGAAATATGCACATTCAATACTCAATGACCCGGCAAGCCCAAACCGTAGAACATAAAGTTTAGAAAGGAAGTATAGAATAAGATTCAGTATAATCCATGTATGTCCTCTTATTCCTTCATTTGGAAGGCAAGGGGGATATAATGTAAGAGTATTATTACCATCTTTTGGAGTAACTCCTCACATTATAATCTTTGATAAAATGCTTTACAAAAGTTTCGTGCTATTGAAAGTAAACTAAAAGCTTTAAGAGACCCAACCATCTAAGCATAATTCTTCGATAAGATACCCCTTGCAATTCCCTCTTCCCACATACATAGATTATACTCCATGACCATAAATAACCTCCAATTTACAAATGATATATGGAGAATATCCTCATTACAAAAATAGCAAATGATCGTTGATATCATCCAGTTATGCTGTTTAACCAGTTTCCTAGAGTAAAACTCTTATCCACTAACCGTAAAAGCAGAAAACAACAAGTCAAATTGCATTGAATTAAGCAACTTAACATATGTGTGGTAGGTGTAATATTAAACACCACCATCCAGGAAATAAAAACAAAGGAAAATGGTACCAAAACGAAAGAATTAGAAGCAAAAGCTAACACCAAATATTTGATCAATGTGGTCCTCGTCTTTATTCTTGAAGGTTTCAGGCTTACTTGCTAACCAACACACTACTCTTTTATTAACTCTATTACAAGAACCAAATTTAATGTGGGATAGGTTATGGTTGATACTAAAGGAAAATGCCACTAACCACAGTTGACTACCTACGAGTTGCCAATTTAGCAATCACAAACTGACTGACTTCCAGTGAAACATAACATGGAAGTACTACTAATGCTTTTGCACTCAATTCACTTATCTTATGCAAGACCTGTCCCAAAGAGAAAAAGGGGACAAATACATAGAAATCCAATTAGTGAATGGGGTACTTCAATTTTCACAACATCAATTCAACAAAGGTCGATGTGAAACAGTATACAGTGCTTAGCCATAATTAGACCTTTAAGTTGGTATCTGACATTGGTGGAGAGCTAATATACTTGGCAATTGCAACCTTAAAATCATCAAGCGTCCAGGCTGATGTCAATCCAATCTGAAAGTAGAGACCGCTCAGCCAAAATATTAGGTACTAACCGAAGCACAACAGAGGTTAAAATGAAGAGTGGTGATTACCTCGGCCATCCTAACTGCATCTTTAATTTGTGACTTGTCATCAAGATACTGAAGCAACATACAAGTAACACAAATTCAGAATTCTTATCAGTAACAAAAATAGGATACCAAATGGAGCCTTGTCCATGCATTTGAGTTACCATAAAGTCTATAAATTACAAGCAGGGTGATGGGGATGAAATTTCTTTCATGAATACCAACATTTCTCCACTTGTTCAAAGTCATCTACAATATCACAAGACACTTGACACATAAACTTAATTGCACTGACCAGGTTAAATTAAAGGAAAAATCAAGCACCCCTGTTTGGATAATAGAAAAAAGGTGAATAAATAAAAATGGATAGCATCTCTGTTAACATCGCTTTCGTTATATTTACTTAATAAGAATCATTTATGCACACAAAAAGTACTACAAACTTTAAAGATAGAAGTTGAAATCTTTATCTTACAAAGGAAAAAGAAAAGATTTTCAGCATCTGAGTTTATGTATAACTCTCACCATCCCATAGCAAGAGCCTAACTCAAGAAAACATTACCAAATTCAATCATTGAATAAGAGCACGAACAGGATCATTACCATGCTAGGATACCAGGTAAACTCTCTCTTTCATCAAGCAAGTAGATAAATGCTAATAACATTTGATCATTCAAGTTTAATTCTTTTCAGAAAGGGCAGAGGATGAAACAATATATCGTTTAGTTAGTCACAAGTGTGTATTACGGCTAAATAAATCATAGTGAGGGAGATGCAACTTTATTTAGAGAAACAGAGATGCTCTCAGGCACTTTTTCCGAGGTTAATCTTTTCTAAGCCTTTACTTTCATTACATCTCAACTACCTCTTCAGAGGTGAATTCTGGCACTAAGTTTATTTAGTCCAATTTATATGGTTGACAACACAATATATTTTGAATTGGGTTTTAAGTTGCACGATATCATCCGAAGTGAAATCAAAACTGGGGTGTGGTACAAACGGACAAAACATGGTCAAAACTTGACCAGAAAAACTACTTTCAGGACTCATTTGTTTGCACTTATTGGATTTATGAACCTGTTCAGACCTCAAACCACTAAGTGCATTTGTTTTTATTAGGATTTTAGCTCTTAATAGGTCTGAGTAGGTCTTAATCATTCAGATGTGGAACCAAGTCTAAATATCATTTACAAATATTCTTGTGTAGGATAAAATTCACCACCACTCTATCCACAATCACCTGTCACCACCACCAACCACTTCCACCATAACAACCAACATCACTACCAACTACACTGCCAGCCGCTACCACACCTACCACTTCCATTATTCTAATTATATCCACCGCAAACTAAGGGTGTTCATGATTTGGTTTTTAACCAAACTGAACCGCGATCCAAACCAAATCGGTTAAAAAAACCAATATTTGGTTAAGTTTGGTTTGGATTTGAATTTTAAAAAACCGATACTAATTTGTTGATTTTACTCTAAAATAACTGACAAAATAACCAAACCGAACCGATATACAGATATATTACAATTATTTATATGTTTTTCATAAATGTAATCTAAATATTTGTTACAGTTTATATTTTAATCATGATTTAACTTTAGTCGTAACACATTAAGTCATATGTCTTAATCTAGTTGACAATACATTATGAGATTCTAAATGAATTTCATATTTTGAATGACAAATGATACTAATTGTGAAAATAATATCTTGTTACATATTGAAATTTACGGCTGAAATTCATTAGACTATACACAATCACTAATTTTAACTTTCTTTTGGACCTTGTTGAGCAAGAAGTTTATGTGCTCACCTTTTGAGAGTTTATCATATCATTCTATTAAATATAGTTTTTAAATATTTTTTTAAAAGCGTTCATATGGTGTTATCATGGCTTTGCCGAAGTATAACACTCAGCTGACATCATAGTTTCAAGATTGAGATACAATACTCGGTTGACATCTCATATGTTAGATTGGATTTTTTTTTAAAAATTTTCAAATTTTATCATTAACTAAAGTTATAAACCAAAAACCCCGAATCAAACCGAACTAAACCGACAAGAACCAAACTGATGGTTGTTTTTTTGTTTGGTTTTAGAAATTTAAAAACCGATTAAGTTGGTTTGGTTATGGTTTTGACCAATAACCGACCCATATTGACCCATTAACACCCCTACCACCAACGCCGCCACCATCAACTGCTACCGGTAGATCCCTACTACCAACCAACTCATCTATCAGAACTAGCACTACCACTAATAACCACCAACATATCATCAACTTCCACATATTGCTAACAACCACTAACACATCATCAACTTCCACACATTCTTCGGACACCATCACCACTATTGTCACCGGCGTTACCACTTCTACCACCACCATCTGCTACACTCGTTACAGTATCTGTACTAACAACCATTCCACCATCACAGCTAACAGCGTCTCCAATGACCACCAACACCTTGTCAACCATCATGCATACAGTTTTCCGTCACCATGATCAACACCTCCAACTACTAATATTAAGCAACTTCACATCACAACCACCACCACCAATACCAATTGCCAATATCATGACAGTTACTATAATGCCAACTATCTCTACTATCACAACTATCATCACCAACATTGCTAATCACTAACACCAATTAATTTATTACAACCACCACCATTACAAACCATCTCCACTATCACTAACAAACATAAATGTTTCTTTTTTTAATCAAATAATAATTTAATTGCATTAAATTAAAAAAATTTCTAATATATAATTATATTATATTTAGAAATAAATAAATTTTGCACATTCAAATATTGAGAAACACCCAACCTTAATCATTTGGTTTTCAGATCTAGAGATAATATCTTAACCATTCAGATGTGCATTCAAAATGATTCAAATGTCTGAATATTAATAAAGACAAATGCAGTCTTAGCTGAAACACAATGGTGAGATTGTATGATACTTTAAAGGAGTCCTCGAAAGTCAAAGAAACTATGTGAAAACATAGAAGTTTGATGATCACTTCTCAGAGTTGTTCTGCTCGAGAAACTATAACAATTAACGTAATATAACCATTAACAGCATTCAATGGAGGAGAAGTCAATTACAATTGTCCGTGAAGTAGCATTTAATACAGCTTGGCTAGATTGAAAGAATCATCTATATCTATACTACATTAAAATCATGGAACCTCTAACTTAAAAGTTTATGACAATACCATTCCTATCAGCCTAAATACCTACTATCTAGTAAAAAAAAGAGGAAACTAATTGGCATAAAGAGAAACAACAGAGATGTTTAATAGGAACAACCGGTCATTGTTCTTATCTCACCAAAATATGTGTTATTTAAAAAAAAAAAAAGCAAGCAGTGGGGTAACTCTCAAATCTCAATCTCATCCTTTTATCCTACCAAGTATGTTCTATTCTTTAATGCACAACAACAACAACAACAACAACAACAACAAACCCAGTATATTTCCACATAGTAATGCACTAACTTCCTTTTTACCTAATGAATTGAACTTTTTAGTGAGGATCTAAATGATTTTCAGACTTTGTTTAACATCTGATTCATTAAGATGTATTAACAGGTTGAATATTTTTTTTTTAAAAAGCACTTAATGGGTTGATATCTTAACCATTCAGATTCAGACCTTCATTAAGTGAAAGCAAATGAAAAGGGATTGTAGTGTAAAGTCTATAAATATGGCTTAGTGTAACAAATGTAGTTGACACAATTCAATACTCCTATTAGCAACCTATTTCACCTGTTTCTCCAGCTCATCCATAACATCTGTAAATAATTATTTTGCTGTTGATCCTAAAATATTTGATGAGACAGCTTGATATGCAACAAAATCTTTAATCTACAAGCACAAAATAAAGAAGGAAATTATTGGATGAAAAATTCAAAAAGATGAAAAGGGAACTCATGAAGGTAATCACTCACTGAACATAAGAAAGAAAAACTAAATTTGATGCAATAATCACGCCAGTTAGTTTTTGCATTAAGTATTCCCGCATCAACTTGCTTTTCCATCAGTTTTCGGAACTCATCACTATTTTAACGTTCAGCTTTCCTCAATTCTTCCTATTTAAATCAACAGTGTATGCCCAGTGAGAAAGAGATAAATCAAAGTCTCCAAACATAAATTTAATTTTAACCCCCGAGTCTAATAAGCAATATACCATCCATAGTTTCCTTTGCTCCTCCTCTTCGCTCTCTAAATCACGTATATATTCCTAAAACAGAAATGGTTGCAACATAACTTTAAAACTGAGGTGTACAAATGAGATGTTTGAAAAAGTTATTTATGATGTATTAGAAAAATGAGTAGTACCTGGAAAATCTCCAAGTGATCGATTTTCTCAAGGCGGGAGCATCTTTTATTAGTTTTCAAGCGGTCCTGAACTTTCCGCCAGTGGCTACTGGCCTGAACAAAAGAAGTCAGCAACAATGGAACTATGGAAGTTCTATCTCCTGGAAATAGAAAAACATAATCTAGCAACTGATGCTAATTCCACTAGAACAAATACCTTAATAAAGTCATAGGATTTTAAAAATTCTAAGTACTCCACTCTATTGCGCTTCTGCTCCTCCAATGCCTTCACATGCTCCTAATAAAATCCAGTACAAAGTAAAAACAATAAAATTTCTCTATAAAGAAGACAATATTTACAAAGAGACTTTAACTACACTTGCATGAAAGTATTGAAAAACTTTTTCTATTTTACGACGGAGGGGGGAGAGGAAGAAGTATATCATAGTTTCAAGTTTCAAGAAAAATTACATACAATACATGGAAGTCTGTTTAAATTGGAATTCAATGGTGAACAAATTTAAATGTTGTACCCTTGAGAAGCCATTAAAAATGTATTCAAAGAACACAAGATTTTAAGTTGAATATCTATAACATTCCTTCTTTCTACTCTTCAAGCAAAATAAAAAAAGGGAACAAACTAAAAGACATCCTGCAAAGGAAAGGAATGGAATGACTGTTGTTAATCAAGTGGACCAGCTCCTAAATCAACTTCAAAAACTAGGTCAGGTGGTGAAGATTGTCCAAGATCATATAAGAAAACTACAGAACACACACGTTACTAGTGTGGGATTCTCATACATTAATCGCATACCAAGACTAGAATGAGGAAATAATGATGTTGAGATTGGTTTGTGGGCATACTAGGAGAGATAGAATAAGGAACAAAGATATGTGAGAAAAAGTAGTAGTGCTCTCTGTGGTGGACAATTGACAAGAAGACTAGAGGGTTGGGGATAAAGAACCTAAAAATTCAAAGTAAGGCTATCGTGATGAAATGGTTGTGGAAATATACAAACAATAACCAGCTGCTATGGAGAAAAGTGATTGGGGCTAAATATCCTGAAGAAGATAGATGGATGACTAAAGAAGTGACCACACCATACGGGGTTAGTATCTAGAGATCTATTAGATCTATTAGACACTAGTGGAATGAAGTTAAAAGCAACTCAAAGGTTAAATTGATGGATGGAAACAAGACTAGGTTCTGGAAGGATAATTAACATGAGGATGGGGATATGGAAGTGATTTTTCCAGATATCTGCAACTTGGTATTGTTTCAATAGAGGACTATAGAAGAATTATGGACACCACATGGGTGAAACTTCAATTTCAGAAGGCAACTTAATGACCAGGAGGTAATGAGAGTAGTTGAATTTTTTAATACCGTGGACTTATTTAATGGACTGCAGACAGTGAATGACGTACTATGGTGTATGGGAAATGAAAAAGGAATGTTCAGTGTCAATAAAGCCTACAAGATGATGAACTAAATAAATCACCCGGATCCAAGATGGCCATGGAAGAAAATATGGAAAACTAGGATACCTCACACAGTGTCGTGCTTTGTCTTTGTCTGGTTACTGACCAAAGAAGTAGTTCTTTCACAAGATAATGTCATGAAGAAAGGGAAAACCTTATGCTCCAGATGTTTCCTCTGTGGAGAAACTTTAGAGACGGTTAACCATGTATTTCAACATTGTAAGTACACCCAACAACTTTGGAGAATCGTCTTAAGACTAAAAGGCATTTCCAGGACAATGCTTAGGAAAGTATCCGAGACTTTAATGTGCTGGGAGAAGCAGGTGTACATGCGAAGGACAGAGGTAGATGGAGAATTATCCCTGGTGCTATATGGTGGGCTATATGGAAAGAAAGGAATTCTAGATGTTTTGAGAGCATAGAGAATAGTGTGCAGAAGGTTAAACTCAGTTGCATTTTGCTTTTATGTTTTTGGTGTAATCAACTATACTCTAATGATACTGCCTCGATAATTGATGTTCTAGACTAAATTTAGATATAGAACAGTCGATTTAGGAGTACTCTTGTATATAAAGGTTTCAGTACAACCTATGTACTGTGTAATATAATACAAAGTTACCAAGTTAAAAAAAAAGATAATAATTTTTCAAGTACTAAAGTTTATAAAATAACAAATAAAGCAATTAAATCTGAGTTCAAATTGGGTGGGTTGGGTTATGACCCACATTTTAGAGCATTTTAACCCAACCCATTTCAGCCCAAGTAGCTTTAGGGTGGGTTAATAACCCGCCCATTTGTTAACTCAGACCTCTTTGATCCGCCCAAATCCAGCCAACCCTGCCCATTTGACACCTTTAGTTTAATAGAAGTAAAGTGAACCATGGCAAAACACATACCAGATCTATTGAGTTGAAGTAAAGTGGACTATCAAAGGACACACAACAATCTGTTGAGCTGTTGGATTAGAGGGGATTAGCAAGAGTTAGAAGAAATGGGGGAGAACAATCCTTCCTTGTATTTGGTGAACTGTATGGAGCGAGACAAGTTGAAGGTATTTTGAAGATAAATATAATTCCATTCAGAAATTTAAATGGAATAGCATTGTAGATTTTTGCTTTTTGTTTAAGGGCCAATGTGTAGGATGTATAAAAGGTAGTAGATCTCTTCTAATCCTTGCATTATTTTCATTATTTTTCATTTCTTTTGGACTGCTAGCATAACCTTAACACTTACGAATACAAAGTAATATCTCCGGAAAAAAAACTGTTTATCTAAAAAACAAGAGAATAAAAATGTTCAAACTTCCTTACAGCTCCAGTTGTTGGTCCCTTAATACTTGCCCCTCACAACCAGCCAAACTTTCTTTGATAACCGTCGTGTTTGGGCCAGCTTGCACCTTGACTAGTTATAACAGGTACTGCTACCTCTCACCAGCACAGATACTGGGTAAATCTGTCCATCAAGGCTTGGACAGACGGTAAGAAATTACCTAGTGTTTTTATATCTGTTAGAAATTAAACCTGAGACCTCATGGTTCTCAATCTACTCCATTGACCACTAGGCCACATTCTTGGGTGCAAGTGTGCAACCAGCCAAACTATTATTCTGTAAACCAGAATGAGAAGTGTGAACCGCAATATTATATCAAGTTTCCTCTCTCCATATCGCCATAGAGTTACAATAACATTACATTAATCAGAAAGTAAATAAAATTGTTTAAAATAGACCAAGTATAATTCTGTCGTGTATGCTTAAACACATTTTTTAGAACAATAGTGTTAAATATAAAATCTTTTAGAACTATATTAGAAATAAAAGGTCAATGCAAATCCCAAATGAAGCCTACATAGTATAGTAAGATCAAGGAAATCTGCTCGCTAAACAAACTTTCAACAGAAATCACATATACTTAGGAAAGAAAAAGTGGTTCTACGAAGCTTCATAGAAAAAGAATTGTGTACTTCTTTTTTCATTACTAAGCACAGGAAACTGGATAAAACTACCCATAAAAATCTCAATGACAAGAGACCTCACCTCCATTTCTGTCATTAGCTCTCGAGGTTTCTCCCAGATAGAGATTCTTGTCGTTCTATTATAATAGTATCTAAAAATCAATTCAAGAATTGTAAGAATGTTATTAATTGGTTGGAGTAATAAAGCCATAGGAAATATGACAACATTAGCAACCATAATTGGCCTACTGATCATCAAAAGATGCTGAAAACAACAATACCTACTAGCATTTAGCCACATGTAAAATATGTATGGTAATAGAGAAATGGGGTCAAAATGAAGTTTTCGGTAGAGGTGTATCAAGTTCTGCTAATCAACAGTCAGGTAGAATTTGGTAACGGTGACCAGCAGCCCATATGATAACTTTGACAAAGAGGACTGAAACAAAGGGGCCTATTATCTTTAGTGCTAATGGAAGCAGAATAATGTACAAAGCACTAGATGTGGATACTTGAGGGATTTCTTAATAGTGATGGGGGCCAACATATCCACCACTTGTTCATAGACAAGACATTAAGTGTTTGTGATGCAGACATTAACCTATTCATATGAGTAACCTATGTGAATATAATCTAAAAGAAAGAATTCCAGAAAGCCAAATCAGCATGCTCTTTTTCTGTCTGGAGAACACAAAGTGGTAAAAATATTGGATCTGAATGAAAATGATATTTTTGCAGAGCTCCTTTTCTTGTATACCGCGGTTTTACACCTTTTTTGTTCACTGGAATCTTAATTTGCTTACAAAAAACTATCATAGAATTCAAATGTTGACTCTCTCAGTCAACACACTTGTTGACAATATTTATGCAAAACGGGTACAATAAACACATTGAATTCTCACCAGAACAACCAAGGGAGCTGCTAATTCTCCAGTCTTCTGCATAGTGGTCGATGAATTCACATTATGATTACTTATTGGCATCCAGGGTTGTACCCTTGATGGAAACCTATGATCATTTATCTGTGCCTGATACCCGCCAAAAGAATCTGCATTTACCTGCTGTTAAAGACGATAACAAAATGTATTTCATCAATATATGAATGGAACATTGGAAACTGATTGATAATAACCACAAAAGATCTCCCCAAGGCCTTATATTATATGAAGAAAAAAGAGGTAAATTTGGGCCACCAGAACCAGGCATGTGGTTATTTGACATCGCAACATTTGCATGTCCAAGTGGCAGAAATTGTTGAGACGACCTGGAACCATAAGGTTGTGCCTGCTGGGCTGGAAACATAGGCTGGAACTGCTAAAGATGTGGGGAAAATAGTTATCATAATGTCTCTACATTCAAAATTCATTTATCCCTCCCCCAAGCCTCCACAACTTTACCTGCATTGACATGGATGGAATATCACCAGGAGTAGGACCAGGCAGAGGAGGTATAGGAGGCTTCTCAACCAATATCCATGCAATGAAGAATAGATGAAATCAGAATATAGCTACTTTTCAATCGTATTTAGTTAATTTTCCAATCAATGTTGAAAGCTTGTATCCATGAGCTACTCCCTAAATTAATTTGAAGGACAAGGCAAGAATTTTGAAGCCAAACCACATAGTAACATGAAACCCTTTTCTTCATCTAATAAATAGAAAGCTTGAAACGAGAATAAAAAGAGATAGGAAATAGATGAACTATCACAACGTTAGACAAGAATGGACAAAATGATAAGCATCTTTACCTTATGGCTTGGGTTCAACAACTACTGATGGCCTAAGTGTCTTTTCTTCGGGTGTAAAGAAGCACATCTGTTAATGCAAATCTATGATCATGGAACTGAAACGTGAGGTATGAGTAGGTATTATGATAACTAAAAAAATACTGAGTCCGGAATGGGTTGAGCCTCACTCTTCCCTTCTGATGTTCTATGTCATATTGACATCACTACTAGAATCTGAAAGCCTGACTTGGTTATTCGCTCTATCATCTCCCCCTTAGCTTCAATCTATCATATTAAGTTGGGGAGATCCCTTACTAGACTCTAAACTGAAGTACACTCACTACACTCTGGGGTCTGGAAAACTACTATACACGTATATCATGGCACTTAAACCAAATGACTACACCTGAAAGTGGAAAACCCACTGTTAATACTACCTTCTGAGATACAATTTATCATTCTATAGACCCAGTAGTCATCATATAATACTTTCATACTTACTAACTTCGGGTCTTCATGGGTATCCCCATAGTCGGAGTGTATACCCTCTAGTGCTTTAACTGTTATTTCTATTAATTCAACCTTTAAAAACTCAAACTTAGAATCTAGCACTCAACATGGATATCACCAAGCCTTCAATGAATCATACTACTTCCGACATAGCCTACCAATATCGCGACTCCAAACTTACATCTCTCTACTATGAGAATCAATATCATATAAAAAGGCTCAACACTATCAATCAAAACTCCTGAACTTGGCTATTTAGAACACCATATACCATCTAACTAGTCTTTCTCCACCTAGCAACTCAACGTTAACACTCGTCACACAAAACGTGTAATAGTCTTAGAAAATACGGCAACCTCAGATCACCTTAGGCATACTTCTACATTATATATGCAACATCATACTTCACTACGAGTCAAATAAACTTAAGCTCTTGCATATATCATTCAAGCCTATTACATTACTTCCATAAAACTAGTATCATTAACCAAGAAATCATCACATCCACCTTCATGGACATCAATTGTTCAAAACTTAATGTCTATTGCTAAACATGATTTTACAACCCAACCTTACGCATGATTGTCACTTGGATACCATGAAATAGACATCAAGAAACACTAGTACACTAGAACTTCCAAACAACAAATAATTGATCTTGACCTTACGGTCTTCCTTATCATAACTCATTAGCACATATTATTTTAACACATCAAGCGTACTAATTTTTCCCACAAAACATACATCATTAATCTCATGCCACTATTTTTACCACCACATTCTACATTAAACTCAAGCATATAGTCCTGTACCAATCATCTATCATTGCTGAAAAATGCAACATAATATGCTAGTCCATAAAATTTGGGACATACTATACAAACGCCTCAAAAATCACTACATACCTTCTCACAAGTAGTACTAGTTTACAATTACCAATGAAAAGAAGGTCAAGGGGTAAAGTTACATAATAGACATGATCAACCTTAATCTTATATTATAACCCCATACAATCTTTTCTACTTATATGGATTTCTCACCTTATACTTACTTAACCAAACGTACATTTAGACTACCTTCAAATTCCACAAACAACCATGAGTCTATACTTACAACTTACTGGATAATATTGCCATTTTCACACTTCAAGTAATTGAGAAATCACCCTAACTAACAAATCCTTCTCTACCTTCTACTAAACTAACACACAAGGACAAATCACCTCTTTACCAACTCAATCCCATGCAAACATATTCAGCTATATCTATCTATCTATCTATCTATCTATCTATCTATCTATCTATCTATCTATCTATATATATATATATATATATATATATATATATATATTAAACCAACACAAGAACAACAAGTTGGACAACAAGTTGCTAGTGAATCGAAATAGGCCTCACACGGCTTCACTGGACTTTGATTTTCTATTTTGAACAAGAAAATGAGATGAATGACAAGTCAACTGTGCTAGTAAATCGAAAGAGCCCCACAGGACTTCACTAGACTTTATTTTTTCAACAACACCTTGATGAAAAGATTACATGAGATAGAAATTTAATACGCAATATCCAATGAACTAAGAATACACATCTTACTCTGTATAAATAAAATCGGAGTCAAACACTTCCTCCATGGACTACCATACCATCCACACATCCTACTATTTACTACATTAGTATATCACCATAAGGGGGTAAATCATTCTCGAACATCGGTTATTCAACTAAAATATTCATTTACACAAAAGTCACCTTTGCTCTGACTTCTAACTTTGTGACTTCACATCACCAACTTCTTGGTCTAATTTCACTACCAATAGGTCATGACAACAACACTTTAACGCATACTACTATTCGGGTGAAAATACAGTTCCAACATTCTACTACACATCAACCCCCCCTTAAGTAAGACATTTGTAACATAAATTTAAAGGGGACTAAATGCAATTAATACCTCAAGCTGAATAGCATGATTCCATCAGGATCAATGTTTACATCAGAATCAATACACATTGAAGCACTAACAGACTCTTCTCAAGTCCTTACATAAATTTTAACTCTTATATGGTTCAATCAGAAAGGACCATACCATTTAGATTCTAAACTTCTGCACTTGAATCACCTCAATAATGAGACATATCTGAGGATATTAGAGTAAGGAAAGAATTTGGGATGACTTTTTTTTTACTTTTGTATACACAACACCACAGCATGAATTAGAGTATGAAAGAGGAACATTATGACTCTATTGCACGAACTAGAACATAAAGAAAGAGAGACATTCCTAAATGCCTAGTAGCCTCCTGCTTATAAGTGTGGCGCGCTACACACCTATAAATAAGACTCTACCCAACGCAATTTCACAGACACCCTAGGACCATAAACCGTGTTTTCATACCAAGTTTGTCACGACCCGAACCGAGGCCCTGCTCGTGACGAGCATTCCGAACCATGAAGGCCCAAAACACCCCTATCTATCTGGTAATCATGCACATAATTCATCTGATAATAAGATATGCGAAAGATACAAAATATTACGGAAAACATGGTCATAAATCAAATGAATCAACACAGGGGAAATAATGTCCCACAACATATATCGACATCTAAACAACCATCTGCGAAATCTCTAATACATGACTGAAACAAATTACTGTTTGAAAACTGGGACAAGGCCCCCAATAGACCCAAAACTACTAAATGATAAATGAACTGACAGACATCAGGCCTTCCAAAATATAAAAGGCTCACCACTTGATTCTGCAAATCTATCGGAAGAGATCTACTGGTTATTTGGACCCCTAAACTATGCCTCCAAGCCTAGGAGGGAAGGGGGTCAATACAAAAGTACTAGTACGCAGAGAAACCAAAAACAAAATATAATATTTTTTTCCAAATATAGGTGAGAGCCATTATAAAGCAATTCCATATCAAATCATTTGAAAACACATGGTCATCATGTAATAGTTTTCAACAACAATGTAATGCAGCTGAGCTAGGTGGAATACCCTACATATAATATTTACACCAACTGTAAAATCTCAGTTGCCGCCGAGATTAGAGTATAAGTGAGGGAAAGACACACAAGATCACACAACAGGGTGTCTCGACCCAATGGTAGTGCACAAGATCACAAAGCAGGGCTCCTAACCATAATCCTAACTTGGGAATGACATAAAGTCAGGTACGTAAGATCACAAAGTAGGGTACCAAATTCTCATGTCGACAAACATGGTTTCCAGCGATGATCCCTTACACTAAAACTCCTTCTTCAAGCATCCACCTATCTCATGTAAAATTATTGCATCAAACTCCATTTAATTCAATCACATATCTTATTCTGTAGGGTATAGTCATACCCGACTTGCATGCCATCAATATCACATCATTCTTTTATGCAACCATTATATTCATCACATTTCAACATAACAACCCTGTCATTGGAAGTCAAAACCATGACCATTTTAAAAATATTTTATGTCACGCTTGTCAATATGATTTCAAACATTTCACATCATATGAGAATTTAAAATGAGATCATATAAAAAGAGGATCTCATATAATTCTTGCTCTCCAGTTAACATCTTTTCGGAATACATGCATATACATATATCATATATCAAACCACTTCAGGAATAGGCCTAAAGACCAAATCAATATCATAAAATGTTTAAAACGGGATTATATTCATAATTTCAAAACCCCCATTTTTAAAACATGAATTTTTAAGCCTACGTTCTGGGGATTCCAAATATACAATTAGTTTCAAAAACCTAGGTTGAATCTTGAGTTGCTTGGGTTTTTATTTTGAAACCCTAAGGAGAGTTCTTGAGCAATTTTGATGAATGAAGGTGTATTTTAGGGTATTTTGGGAACTGAATTTCATGTTTATGGCTAAATAAGGGTGGGAAAAGGAACATTTTGCCCCTAAAATGGAGTATTTAGGTAACTTGAGTAATAATATATGCGGCGCAAACCTTATCGCATAATACAGGTTGTGCAGCGCACTCTTTATCGCACACATTAGGTTGTGCGTCGTACACCTTATGGCATAAGTTAGGGTGTGCGTTGCACACCTTATGGGATAAGTTATGGTGTGCGTCCCACACCTTATGTTTCACGACACACTCCACTTTGCAAAGCCATAACTTCTTCATTGGGTATCGGAATTTTGCGAAATTGGTATCGTTGGAAAGATAAGTCGAATACCTTTCATTTGATATATAGTAGGAACTGTAATTCAATATATACAAAGAGTAATGGTTGATTGAAGTTGACCTAAGTTTCAACGCTTACTAAAATTTGAACGATAGGAGAACTTTCAACTTGTTCTTGAGCTTGGGGACCTCTATGATCTCAATTCATGCTCAAATAAGTTTCCACACTACATAATTTATTAACACACTAAACTTGCATTGGATTTATAGCTTTTGGAACCTTTACGTGAAGAAAATGACAATTTTCGTTCTCATCCGAAATGCGGGGTGTTACAAAATTTTGTTAGAAAATGGAAAATACAACCTTATGGAGTACATTTTAGATGCACCGTACTCCAAATACACTAAACTGAACTTTAAAAGTACTAATGCATTTCTTACCTGTTGGTGTGTAGCATTCAAAAGTTTTATTGTCTTTGGTCAGAAGATAGCTAGAATGACGGTTTCAAGAATGAAGATTAAACTGAAACAAAGCCATGCTCGCTCTGGAGTTCCTGCTACATGATTCAACATTACTCTACAACGTTGAAGCCACTTTCCTAATCCTTGGAGTCTGAGTTCTTCCGAGAATGAAATTTGATTATGTAACACATCCTTAACATCATTTGAATCAGTGACAGGAAGGTTACTGTCGTGATGTTCTTTTTCAGCATCCAAACTACTTCTCTGCAACAAGGCTAGAATCATTAGGTCCAATCCATTCTCCTTCAGCATCACTGCAAAATTAGAATCAAGACCTTTATCTTGCAATAAATTAGCTAATTTACGATCAGTGTGTCTTCCTTTCCGCTTTAACATAGATGTAATCCTGGGATCACTCAACTTTTCTTGAAATGCAAGTGCCAAATTCAAGTCCAGTATCTGTTGGTTTGCAGAAGTGGATGTACTAGAATCACCGCCTTGGCTTTCAAGGCCACTGCTAGAACAAATAACCAATGAACTATTATGCTCTAAATTTCTGTCAACATATGATGATCCTACTTCAGGCTCTTGAACAACTGAACAATAGGAACTACTACGTAGAGCTAGACTTGGTCTTCCACTGTCTATGCTTTTATCATTATTAATACCCTTAATGTTATTACAGGTACTGCCATCACCAGTGCAAGGAATAGTTGCATTACCAAGATGACCAGCATCAGCACTACTACTGCGTTTGACACTTAAGCCACACCCCTCAGAAGAGCTTGCGGAGCTACTTTGGTCTTTTCTGTGGAAACCATCTCTAAGGCGGATAACTGTGCTCTACAAGGCATCTCATCTAGTTGCTAATGGGTCTGTAACTGATAAATGTCGTAAAACAGCAGCACCCAACAGCATAGATGCTATAACTGCATAACTGATACAATGTCCAAAGTACCTGAAACAAAATTATTGCAGTAAAAGATTAGAAGATTTTTTTTATAACAAAAGATTAGAAGTTTCTATTCAACAAATAATATTAAAAAGGATGCATATTCCACAAGTATAAGAAGACTTGATTATGGAAGAAAATGAATTAGCATGGGTTAACAACAAACCAGTAATGAACTCTAAAATAGATCAGGAACACCCGAGATGTACCGGCAACAAAAAGTATGACAACTCGACTTTTCAAAAGCTTAAAACCATACAAGAAAGCTCCCAAGTTCCAATCTGATTGAATGAAAAGCTAGTGAATTCATTACTTACCACAAAGAAATAAGAAATTATATCATAATACGAGTCAGAAAAAGAGACAGATATATGTTGGAAATGAACTACCAAGGATTATCACGGCAGCTGATATTGTATCCCCAAGCCAGTTTGATTCCTTTGTTGTCAGACCATACAGGATAGAATACACTAGTAGTACTACAAGTGAACCAACATATAGAAGTCCAACATGCAGAGCCCTGCGGAGCCCAAGTTCAAAGTGAGGAAGACTAAATTATAGACTTCAGAGGAAATGTTGAAAAGATAGTGTAGAAAATATAATGAGCAGTATAAATGAGAACCCACTGAACACATAATATAACAAGGTGACTTTCTAATCTAAAGCAGCATTTAAATTAATTTGCTTAGCAGTGGGATCTTAAGATCTATTGTTTTTACTGGACTACTGGAGAGTGTGTTTTGTTCTCTCACAGTTGGTATTCCTTTTATTCAAATAGATTTGAGTTACACCCATTGTTTAGCGTTCTTTGGCTCTTAATTTTAAAAGTCTGTTAGTTGAGAACATTTTGGCCTATCTTCATATCTTCCATATATTATAACAAAAATTATGTTCCATCCAAAAAAAGAGTCGTCATATTAGTCATCCCTGTCCTTTATATAGAGCTCTTCCCATCTTTGTTCAAATCCCTAGCCAACAAGAATGATGTCCCCCTTCAAAAAGTATTACATCTTACTCTGTCTTTCTATTGCCTAGAAATAGTCTAGCACATCAATGATGTCTTCTGGTAGAACTAATCATCGTGTTAACACCAAAAATAAAGAAGTTTTAAACTATTCATGTTGATATTTTGGACATCCTCAAAACAACCCTTGTTTTTTTTTTATCCAAACTGTCCACCATATACATGTTGAACAATTTTCCATCTCTCCTTCTTTATTACATTTACATCCCCATTCCAGCTGCTTCGTACTTTTTAAATGCTCCCAGGTTCTACCCACCTGATCCCCTTCAGGTTGAAAACATTCTCTACAGCTGCTCTGTCTATTTCTAATGTAAGAAAAGATGGTTGATTGTGTAAAGAAAGGATCTTGGGCCTAACTCAACCCCAAAAGCTAGCATATAAGGGGAGGATTGCTCAAGTCCATATAAGAAGACCGACAGTTCACTCCCCAATAATGTGGGACTTTCACCCACTCTAACACCACCTTCACGCCCAGGCCCAACAAGAACATGGTCTGGGAGCTCAAACGTGGATGGACCTGCTGTTTGAGAAGGAATATCAACTTTTGTTTGTATACAAGAGAGAACGGATGAGCTGTTGTTACTGAATGCATTAGGTCTATCAGCACGTACAGGTTCATGTATTATGCCATTAGGTTTTGCAGCAGTTCCAACATTTTCAGCAGCACCAGAAGTTGAATTTTGATGCACTATAGTAAGGAAAGAAAACTTAAACATTAACTTGAGACAACAACATAAGCTTCTGAAATGCAGGTTCTAGCAAGAACAAAGATAACAAGCAAATAGAAGGCAATGAAGATAAGACTAAGTCTAGAAGAGCTTAGGGACAGACTCCAAATTGAACACAGTGCTCGTCATTCTTATTGCAGATAACTATGTCTGCTTGATGTAAGCATAAACATTATCAGGAAAGACATCAAAGACTTTCATTGACATAGAAATAATGGATCCCAAATAACTTCAGAAGTTACACATAAAAGAAAAATGGTACAGAAACCAATTCCACCTTCATAATAATTGTGTCTGCTTGATGTAAGCATAAACATAAAGAACATACTGACATACCAAAAAATTATCAAAATGTTCTACAATGTAGTGCATAGTTTTTTTCGTTTTTTGAAATTAAACGCAATGCATAGTTTAAAAATGTGCAAACAATATTTAATGTGGCAAGTGAAGCATCAGGTACTGAAAGGAAAATTTAAAACATGGTGGAGGCAAATGAAAGAGGGTATCTGAAGAATGATCAGAAGACTGGGTGGAACTCTCTCATAGCAAGTCAAATAAAGTTTAAAACAATATAAAGAGTATGAAACTAGAGGCTTCCGTATGTGTCTCACATACTTGGAATAAACCATATATGAATGAGCATAACAGAATCAAATGTACTGAGACAAAGCAGGCATTTGATTGCAGATCAAATGGAAGAGTCTGCCAACCGACTAGATTTAAGAGCAGCTCTGGTCCATGCACCATTTTGAGGTAAAGTTATATGGTTAAAAATTTGGACGTTACTTAATATTTGCACAAACTGAACATGAACTACCTAGTTAGACAAGTGCTTTTTGTAGCTACACAGTTACAACCTTAGTGAAAGAATACATTAATGAGAAGTTAAATCAGTAAGCTTAATGAGCTTTCCCCTTCAAGGAATGAAAGAGTGGATGATCCGACATCAAATATACAATTGTTATTATACACATAATCTCCATACAACAGCAACAACATACCCGATGTATATTCGGGAAGAATATATACAAACCATACCTCTACCTTAAATGGTAGCACCAATCCTCACTAAATACTTCATAAGACAAAAAACAGACAATACTTACAAAACCAAATGAAGCAAAAGAAGTTCATTGTCTTGATCACTAGCAAGTAAAGGAAATCTTTCAATTAGAGATTCAAAAAGATTGCAAAAGAAAGAAGCAAACTTTCTATTTAACAAGTATCAAGGGGGGAAAGAATAAGAGTAAAACCAGTAAGATTATGATTTGACCCTCTTTCATAAGAAAGTCTTCGTCGAGGGTATCTACCTTTCTTTCCAACATGTTGATCTCATAATTCAACAGAATGTTTATCTTACTGCAGCTCTTAACTTTCTCCCACATGAAATCCCTATCCTGAAACACTTTTGGTAGTATTGCCTTCACAATGCCAAGTTCGTTCATGCATTCTTGTAAATCATTAGTGAGTTGGTTGATATTTTTGTCTTTTTTAGCACCTACCAGAATCAACGGTAAACCATGAAAAACAAGAAAGATACAAAGATCACCAATAACATTTCATCAGAAATTCAAAATAAACTCATAGCCTAGAAGTTCAACCAAATCATGAATCATTTTTAACTATTAAAATTCATAGTAGATAACTCGTGAGCTTGTCCAAGAATTAAGTTAGATGAACGAGCAAACTTACCGAAACCCCTTCAGATAACTTTACCACATCAGAGCACAATCAGATCAATGGGTTTAAGGATATCACAAAGTTTATCAAGTTCTTGGTTGGTTCAAGTGATTACATATCAAGGCAATCAGACATTTCACAAAAGACTACCACATGCCAGAAACTCATGTATACAAGTTCATAAAGAAAACCATGAACTTCAGATGGAACAACGATGAATCGTGAACTTCAGATGGAACAAAGATGAACCTAAAATCAAACAGAAGTAGAAAGCTAATGCATAGAGAGTAATATGCGATCAGGCTATCATATATGAAGATGAGGTATCCAAAGTTGAAAAATAAAAACTATTTCGTTGCAATAAGATATTAACATTTCTTGCTTACCTGAAGCTCGAGATATTTCAAATTGGGTGTGTCATAAGAAAGAGAATCCAGCACATTTTTCACTTCACATTTGAGAATGTCGTTACCTCTAACTGTTGCGGCTAGATCAGCCTGAAATTGTTTTATGTCCATCTTCTCGGAATAGAGCTTCTCCCGTAGCACAGTTGTTAGCAAAGTCTCTGATTTAAGCTCTTTAACCTTTTCCTGGTAGTTTTCCTGGACATAATCTCTATTTTCTTGAGCTACTCGATTTTTTGCTTGTAACTGAGTGAGCTACTGCCTTAGATTTTGATTCTCCTCTGAAACTTACTCTATTCTCTTAGACAAATCTTTAAGGTGTTTCTCCAAAAATGACATCTTGATTCTATTATCTACTTCCTTCTCATTAAATGAAGAGACTTTCCTTTGTAGAGAGACATTTTACTCTGCAAGCTCCCTCGCCCTTTCACGGAGTCTATGTTATTCAATTTTGGTATTTCTTAAGTTTCAGAGAACAATCATTGGATCTTCTATCCAACTCCTTTTCCAGTACTGATTGTAACTCATTCTTTTCTGTCTCCAATTTTCATGTCCGTGAATCTAGTTCTGCCTGTAATATGCTGGCTTCTTCCTTACCAGAAGCCCTTTCAGTAACTTGATTCCGTAGTATGCTTGAAACTTCAGAAGCCATTTGTACCTTATCCTTTGTCAATCTTCTAATAGTCCGAATCAACACTGGAACGCTACAGCAAAATGATATAGATACCGACTTGAATTACGACCATATTTATTAGGATGAACTTTCTTACTGTGACCATGGGGAGATTTTCTCAGATCCGTGAAATTCTTTTTTTCTGACCCACTGTCATAGAAGGATCCAGATGACAATGAAACACTCTTCCAAGAAGAAACTTCCATGGACTTTAATGGTGGTGAAGGGGTCTTGTTTGCATCATTAGTTGATGATCGAAAAAAGAAGAAGTTGTTCTTCATCATCTCTATGTATGGAGACTGTACATGAATCAAACTAGTGTCCATGAGATTTCAAAGGACAAAGAAAAACACTCATAAACAGCCACTTACAAATCATTATCCATTCATGAACATATTGCAAGCTAACTAAATACTTATGTGACAAAGCGAAACATCTCTCTTTCTACATGATACGTCTTCAACAACAACATACATAACCCCTACCTTGGCAAGTAGAAATTTATTTCCCGTAAATCCTCGGCAAGGAAAGCAAAAACACGAGGATATTAACAACAGTAGCAAGTAAGAAAATAGAGGTATACGATACAACAAGTGGAAAAGAAAAATATATACTAATACTACTACCAGAAGAGACATGACGCGAAACTATTTACTATTAGTCTTTTACTAAAAATTATTAAAATACCCCACAAACAAATAGCACAAGAACAATTCAAAGAACTTATCAAATCCTTCTAATAAAACAAATAAACATGGTAAATAATAATAAAAAAAAAAGAAATTACTGAATCAATGAGTTGAAAGAGTAAGAGCCGGCAAAAGGTTGTCAGAATCTATAGGATTCTTGTCACTTTTTCTTGAAATGTAAAAATAGCAAAAGGTTAGAATGGAGAAAACCTTTTTTTCTGTGTCTTTCATTCATCATTGTACAATGCATATATACAACTAACAAGGATCTATAAATTGTAAGTAAATATTTACAAGGATCTTTATATGGCAAGTGAATATTTACAAGGATCCAGAAATATGGCAAGTAAATATTTACATACTTACAATAAAAAACTTGAGAAATACCCATGAGAGAGAGAGAAGAAAAGTGTAACAAATATTTTGTGTTATTCAATGGCTATAAATAGCCATATGAGGTCAAATTTTCCATATAATAGAAATAAAATGTAAACTATAAATTAACTTTTTCAAATTAGCACACAAATTAACTTAAATTATGAAATTTAAGATATTTATTTTTTTAAAATTTAACTTTTCCATAGAAACATCACTAAATTGATATAAACAATATTTTGAAACGTGATAAATTAATTAAATAACCCAAAAATATTGTAATATTGTATTTCTTTTATCTCTAGATCTTTTTTTAATACATAAGAAATACTAAAGTCATACAATAATCTCCTTTCTTTTTATAGTCTAAACTTACCATTTAACAATTATTTCATTTGAATTAATAAGATCATAGTAGATTGTACAAAATCAGTTAATAAATGATATATATTTCCATTAAATAAATAAAATACGATATAATTGTAATAAGACTACACAATCAACTAATTAATTTCACTTAATTAGATTAAATTTTATGATCATAATATATAGACTAAAGTTCCTTAAATTTATTGTTGTAAATTTCAAAATATATTTACAACAATATTAGTTTAATCTAATTGTCAATATATTCTTTATTAAAATAATTGTCAGTATTAACTGATTTTTACCGCAATTTAATCTAATTAGTTTGATAAAAATACAATTATTATTAATATTATATATTTGTTAACCATAAATATGTCCTAATTTTATAGCTTGATAATATTTAATTAATCTACAATTACATAAAGGACTCAAATATGGAAACAATTGATATTAGTTACCTTTATAATTTCAAAAATTTAATCCCATGAATTTCTCATATCCTTATAGTTTGATTATATCAAATTGATATTAATTACCTTTATAATTTTGGGAGGAATTTTTAAAAGGTAACGATTATTTTTTTCCTAATTGCTGATTTATTTCTCAAAAATTTCTTATAAATTTATAATTTGATTATAGTTAATTGATTATTTAATTATCTTTATAATTTGCTAAAAACTCAAATAAGGTAACCATTATTTTTTTCTCAATTACAAATTTTCTTAAATTCAATCTTTTATTGTTTTACTAAAATAATTCAAATTTAATTCTTTTGAGGCATGACATTTTTTTGTCTATAAATTTTTTTTAATACATAAGAAACGCTAAAGTCATACAATAATCTCCTTTATTTTTATAATTCAGACTTATCATTTAAAAATTATTTAATTTGAATTCATAAGATCATAGTAGATTGCACAAAATCAATCAATTAATTATATGTATTTTTATTAAATAAATGACTATATATATTTTTATAAAATATAGACTCAAGTTCTTTAAATTTATTTTTGTAAATTTTAAAATATATTTATGGCTAAAGTAGAAGTCAATATTAACTGATTTCTATCTCAATTTGATCTAATTAATTTTATAACAATAAAATTATTATTAATCTTAT
Source organism: Capsicum annuum (assembly GCF_002878395.1). Lineage (NCBI taxonomy): Eukaryota > Viridiplantae > Streptophyta > Magnoliopsida > Solanales > Solanaceae > Capsicum > Capsicum annuum. The sequence goes on from NW_025893233.1 coordinate 32,845, forward strand.
ATATTTATTTAACATAAATCTATCCTAATTTTATAGCTTGATTATATTTAATTAATCTACAATTACATAAAGGACTCAAATATGGAAACAATTGATATTAGTTACTTTTATAATTTCAAAAATTTAATCCCATGAATTTCACATACTCTTATAAGTTGGTTATATCAAATTTATATTAATTACCTTTATAATTTTGGGAAGAATTTTAAAAAGGTAACGATTATTTCTTTTCCTAATTACTGATTTATTTCTAAAAAATTTCTTATCAATTTACAGTTTTATTATTTAATTATCTTTACAATTTTCTAAAAACTTAAATAAGGTGAAAATTATTTCTTTTCTTAGTTACGGATTTTCTTATATTCAATCTTTCATTGTTTCACTAAAATAGTTTAAATTTAATTCTTTTGAGGGATGACACCTTTTTGTCTATAAATCTTTTTCAATACATAAGAAATGCTAAAGTCATACAATAATCACCTTTATTTTTATAATCTAAACCTATCATTTAAAAATCATTTCATTTGAATTAATAAAATCATAGTAGATTGCACAAAATCAATCAATTAATTATATGTATTTTTATTAAATAAATGATGTACAAAATTGTTGTAATAAAACTATACAATCAACTAATTAATTTCAATTAATTAGAATCAATTTTATGATCATAATATATAGACTCAAGTTTCTTAAATTTAATATTGTATGTAAATTTTAAAATATATTTATAGCTAAAGTAGTAGTCAACATTCGTTGTTTTTTACCAATATATGCATATCAATTATGAATCTTTCCATATATTTTTTTATTAAAGTAATTGTCAATATTAACTAATTTCTTGTTCTATTTAATCTAATTAATTTGATAGCAATAAAATTATTATTAATATTATATATTTATTTACCATAAGTCTGTCCTAATTTTTTAGCTTGATTATATTTAATTAATCTACAATTGTATAAAGGGCTCAAATACGAAAATAATTGATATTAATTACCTTTATAATTTCAAAAATACAATTCCATGAATTTCTCATGTTTTTATAGATTGATTACATTAAATTGATATCAATTACCTTTTTAATTTTGGAAAGAATTTTAAAAAGGTAACAATTATTTATTTTCCTAATTACTAATTTATTTTTCAAATATTTCTTATAAATTTATAATTTAATTATAGTCAATTGATTATTATTATTTTTATAATTTGCTAAAAACTCAAATAAATTAACAATTATTTTTTTCCTAATTACGAATTTTCTTATATTCATTCATTTATTTGTTTACAAAAATAGGTCAAACTTAATTATTTTGAGGGATGACACCTTTTTTCAATAATTTTTATTCAGAATGATTACAATATTTTCTATATAAATTGATCAGTTACTATTTATTAATTGGTTATTCTCTTAAATAATTGTTTTCTTGTAATATTTCTTTTAGTCCACTGTAATGAAATCATTCATATTTATTTTCTTATAATACTATTATTAATAACATATGAAATGTAATTTATATTTAGTATGAAATAATATTAAATATTTAAATAATCAACAAAATAACTTTTTGTTATGAAATGATGGTTTTTTGTTTTAAAAATTCAAATAGGTAGTTCTCAATATGACACTTGTCTTAGTTTTAGGTTAGACTATCCTCCTTTATGATATAGATAGATAATTTGAACAAAATTAATTAGAGTATTTTCTTATAAAAATAATATAAAACATTATTTTATAAAAATAATATAAAATATGGTATATTAATAATATTTGCATTAATTATGCTTCTATTTTCTTATGCAGTATTTGATTCTTATTAATTGTTAAAATCTTGGACATATGTTAATTTCTTCATTCCTTTCTTTGCATGCACCCCCTTTGGAGTTCAAATGGGCCCCTTCTCTCTTTGCATTTTATAAATGGGCCAATAAGGCCTATCCTTCCGAGTTAAGCCCAAAAGAAAATCCAAGAATCCATCATATGGCGTATGGATACGAGGAATCGAAAGAAGAATGGGTTAAAGTTCCATCTTTGAAGCGGCAAAGGGGACTTGAAAATCCCATTATTTCTTCTTTATTGATTTATTTATCCATTGTTTCCATTATTTACTTATTTACTTATTTATATTTTTATTTATTTAGTGACTTATTTATTTATTCATTTGGACCTCGAAGCCAAAGTTGTAAATTTAAAACAGGTGGAGCGAGACTCGAGCCGAAAAGGGCTCAAAAATATAAAATTAAGACAGGTGAAAGATGGGTCAAAAACCTAACTAGATTAGGACAGGGTTGGCGGTTTGGGCTTAAAAGCCTAAATCACTACTTCTCCCCTTTCCCTTTTTTCTATTTTCTTACTTGTTTTCCGTGTGTTTTGCAAACCTAGTAAAATCCTTAGTCAAGTCTCTAAAAAATTGGTTTTGCATAAACACCAAAATATTCCTAAAATTGCTTTTCTTTTCAAAAAATAAACTTTTTCAAAGTAAATCAAAAGACGATTTTCAAACAGTCCGGATAACCGCAAGTTAGCGGACATTTTAGGTGCCTAATACCTTCCTAAAATGTTAATAGGAACCGCTTATCTAGAATCTCTAACTTAAAATGATTTTTCTATTTTGAATCGTTTGCAGTAACTCTCTAAAGGTTTCTTAATTTCTTTTCAAAATTAAGTGGCGACTCTCAAAAAGTCAAAATTTCCGCAAAACAATATCAACCACAATCACTTCCACACATCTACTGCCCCTACCCGAAAGTAGCAGAAGAATAAGGGTTTGTAGTAATTCAAGTACCTTATCCTCTTGACGCTTGCGCTCCTTCTCTTTTAGTTCATTAACAAATTTGTTAAATATTTCCAGCAGCAAGCCCTCATCACCCATTATTCTATAAAATAATAACAACAAAGAAATTCACATTCAATGTTTCGACATAATGAGAATCATGAGATTATGAATAAAAAAGTAAAAATCCAGAGCATTACATTTTATAGCCAAAGAGGCTAGACAAATTAAAACTAGAGATTTAGCAGCATACTTCATCAGAATCGTGAAACAATCACAAATGCCAGAAATTTAAAAACTAAAGTAATCACAAATGTCAGAAATTTAAAAACTGGCTGCTTGAGTTATTAAACTCCCAGTGTTGGAACAATTAATAATTGACATCAACCAATTTCTAGAGGGATAAGTTCCACATTAAAAATCACTTAGCAAAATGGTAATTCATGCTAATACTATAAAGAAATAGCCTACCTAAATATTGAGAAATATAAAACAACAAATCATTCAACACAGCAATTATTCTAAGGTACATTCTAGAACTATGTGAATTACTGAGTTCAGAATGTTAAAGGAGTTGGTCCTTGAAAATAATATCAATTATCATTCTCAAATGGTCTTTGCAATCATGTTACTAATTCTAGATCAATAAAAGAGAAGCTACTTGCCTATCTCCGAAGAGGGATTTGTAGTCCTCCCATTTCGATGATGCAGTAATTTCCTGCAACCACAGCAAACAAATAGATTATGGTTTAAAGGAAATATCATGGGATCCCATCCATTGCAATGTGAGAGATTGTAAACTGTTTACTATACCTTTGATGCATGAAAAAGTTCATAGAACTCATCTGCTAGACGTTTAGGCTTTTTAGCTTCTTTTTCTTCTTTCTTCCTGGCCCTTTCCAGTAACTCCTCAAAGACAAACTATGCAGATGAAATATGCACATTCAATACTCAATGACCCGGCAAGCTCAAACGCGTAGAACATAAAGTTTAGAAAGGAAGTATGGAATAAGATTCTGTATAATCCATGTATGTCCTATTATTCCTTTGTTTGGAAGGCAAGGGGGATATAATGTAAGAGTATTATTACCATCTTTTGGAGTAACTCCTCACATTATAATCTTTGATAAAATGCTTTACAAAAGTTTTGATCTATTAAAAGTAAACTAAAATCCCTAAGAGACCCAACCGTCTAAGCATAATTCTTCGACAAGATACCCCTTGCAATTCCCTCTTCCCACATACATAGATTATACGCCATGACCATAAATAACCTCCAAAATCCAAATGATATATAAAGAATATCCTCATTACAAAAATAGCAAATGATCATTGATATCATCTAGTTATGCTGTTTAACTAGTTTCGTAGAGTAGAACTCTTATCCACTTACCGTAAAAAAAGAAAACTACAAGGCAAATTGCTTTGAATTAAGCAACTTAAGATATGTGCGGTAGGTGTAATATTAAACACCGCCGTCCAAGAAATAAAAACTCTAGAAAATGGTACCAAAACTGAAGAATTGGAAGCAAAAGCTAACACCAAATATTTGATCAATGTGGTCCTCGTCTTTATTCTTGAAGGTTTCAGGCTTACTTGCTAACCAACACACTACTCTTCTATTAACTCCATTACAAGAAGATCCAAATTTAATGTGGGATAGGTTATGGTTGGTACTAAAGGAAAATTCCACTTATCACAGTTGACTACCTATGAGTTGCCAATTTAGCAATCACAAACTGACCGACTTCTAGTGAAACATAACATGGAAGTTCTACTAATGCTTTTGCACTCAATCCACTCATCTTATGCAGGACCTATCCCAAAGACAAAAAGGGGACAAATATATAGAAATCCATTTAGTGAATGGGGTACTTCAATTTTCACAACATTCAATTCAACATGGGTCGATGAGAAACAGTATACAGTGCTTAGCCATAATTAGACCTTTAAGTTGGTATTTGACATTGGTGGAGAGCTAATATACTTGGCGATTGCAACCTTAAAATCATCAAGCGTCCAGGCTGATGTCAATTCAATCTGAAAGTAGAGACAGCTCAGCCAAAATATTAGGTACTAACCGAAGCACAACAGAGGTTAAAATGAAGAGTGGTGATTACCTCGACCATCCTAACTGCATCTTTAATTTGTGACTTGTCATCAAGATACTGAAGCAACATACAAGTAACACAAATTCAGAATGCTTATCAGTACCAAAAATAGGATACCAAATGGAGCCTTGTCCATACATTTAAGTTAACATAAAGTCTATAAATTACAAGCAGGGTGATGGGGATGAAATTTCTTTCATGAATACCAACATTTCTCCACTTGTTCAAAGTCATCTACAATATCACAAGACACTTGACACATAAACTTAATTGCACTGATCAGGTTAAATTGAAGGAAAAATCAACCACCCCTGTTTGGATAATAGAAAAAAATGAATAAATAAAAATGGATAGCATCTCTTTTAACAGCGCTTTCGTTATATTTACTTAATAAGAATCATTTATGCACACAAACAGTAATTACAAGGGAAAAAGAAAAGATTTTTAGCATCGGAGTTTATGTATAACTCTCACCATCCCATAGCAATAGCCTAACTCAAGAAAACATTACCAAATTCAATCATTGAATAAGAATATGAACAGGATCATTACATGCTAGGATACTAGGTAAACTCCCTCTTTCATCAAGCAAGGAGATAAATGCTAATAACATTTGATCATTCAACTTCAATTCTTTTCAGAAAGGGCAGAAGATGAAACAATATATCGTTTGGTAAGTCGCAAGTGTGTACTACGGCCAAAAAAATCATAGTGAGGGAGATACAACTTTATTTAGAGAAACAGAGATGCTCTCAGGCATTTTTTCCGAGGTTAATCTTTTCAAAGCCTTTACTTTCATTACATCTCAACTACTTCTTCAGAGGCGAATTTTGGCACTAAGTTTATTTATTCCAATTTATATGGTTGACAACACAATATATTTTGAATTGGGTTTTAAGTTGCACGATATCATCCGAAGTGAAATCAAAACTGGGGTGTGGTACAAATGGACAAAACATGGTCGAAACTTGAACAGACAAACTACTTTCAGGTCTCATTTGTTTGCACTTATTGGATTTATGAACCTGTTCAGACCTCAAACCATTAAGTGCATTTGATTTTATTAGGATCTTAGCTCTTAATAGGTCTGAGTAGGTCTTAATCATTCAGATGTGGAACCAAGTCTAAATATTATTTACAGATATTCTTGTGTAGGATAAAATTCACCACCACTCTATCCACAATCACCTGTCACCACCACCAACCACTTCCACCATCACAACCAACATCACTACCAACTACACTGCCAACCGCTACCACACCTACCACTTCCATTATTCTAATTATATCTACCGCCAACTAGGGGTGTTCACGGTTTGGTTTTTAACCAAACTGAACCGCGATCCAAACCAAACCGATTAAAAAAACCTATATTTGATTAGGTTTGGTTTAGATTTGAATTTTAATAAACTGATACTAATTTGGTTTGGTTTGGTTTGGTTTTACTCTAAAATAACCGACAAAATAACCAAACCGATATACAAATATATTATAATTATTTATATGTTTTTCATAAATGTAATCTAAATATTTGTT
>NW_025893233.1:42265-47261 GCF_002878395.1 Capsicum annuum
AGTACACCAGTATATCATCGATGAACACTATGACAAACATATCAGAATATGATCTGAACACTCGATTCATGAGGTCCATAAAAGCTGCTGGGGCATTAGTTAACCCGAAAGACATAACAAGAGACTCAAAATGGCCATAACGAATTTGGAAAGTGGATTTCGGGATGTCACACTCCCTAACTTTGAGTTGATGATAGCCGAAACGAAGGTCTATCTTTGAGAAATAACTTGCACCTTACAATTGGTCAAACAAATCATCTATTCTCTGAAGGAGGTACTTATTTTTTATGGTGACTTTATTCAGTTGGCGATGATCAATGCACATACGCAAAGAGCTATCTTTCTTTCTCACAAACAACACAGGATCACCCTAAGGAGAAACACTAGGCCTTATGAAACCCTTATTAAGTAGATCTTTGAGTTGCTCTTTCAACTCCTTATGTTCTGCAGGGGCCATACGATAATTAGGAATAGAAATGGGTTGAGTATCACGAAGAAGATCAATCCCAAACTCTATCTCTCTATCAGGAGGTATCCTTGGGAGATCATCCGAAAAGACATTAGAAAACTCATTGACGATGTTAACAGACTGGAGAGTTGGAGTCTTAGACTTAGTGTCTTTGACTCTAACCAAATGGTAAATACACCCCTTGGAAATAAGCTTTCTAGCTTTGAGGTAAGAGATAAAATGACTCTTGGGTGACACAAAATCCCAGACAACTCAAACACAGATGCAACCGAAAATAGAAACTTGACCACTCGGGTCCAACAATCAATAGAGGTATAAGAAGAATACAGCCAATCCATAATAGAATCACATCAAAATCTACAATGTCTAACTCAATCAAATCAGCCAACAAGACTCTATGAAGAACGGTAACAGGACACTTTTTATACACTTTCTAGGCAACAATCAAATCACCCACTGGGGTAGAAACTAGGATAGGGTCAGCAATAATCTCACGACTCATTTCAAAATTCACAGCAATCAAAGGTGTAACATATGAGAAACTGGATCCAGGATCCAACAAAGCATACACATCAAACTGAAATATACGAAGCATAGTAGACCTACACTCCTTAACCACATAACTAGATACTCCAGTCATAAACTTACTCATACTAGCCCGATTATCAGCCACTAAGTCAGGAGCATACTTGGCCAATTGATTGAACTTTAGACAGTACTCCCTAACAGTCATAGAGCCCAGTCGCAGGTTCATAAACCCTTCCACCTTTGCCTCCCTCATCTCCAAAGGGAAAAACTTATCCAGGAATGCATCTTGGAACTCTTGCAAAGTTGTAGGGAGAGCTCCCTTACCTCTACCTTTCATCCAAGCAACAACCCATTCATAAGCAAGGTCTTTCAACCTATACGCAGCCAACTCCACACTTTGTTCCTCAGGTACATGCATCACCTAAGTAATCTTTCGCACCTCCTCTAAAAACAACCGTGGATCCTTATCAGATTTGGACCCATAGAATTCTGATGGATTTATCCGTATGAAGTCACGGATCCTGGCAGCAGCTAACATTTGTAGTAACAACTTGAACCAGTGCCTGAAAGGCTGCCTAAAATTCAGCATGAGACACGTTTTCATTCAATGGGTCAGCAGGTTGAGGTTGCTGACCATCATTATCGCTCGACGTGGAGGCATATTTCTAAAAGAGGAGAGCACGAATCAATAGCAGATAGAGACACTTTAAGAACGATAGACTTCTAAAATAAAGAATCACACTTTTTCCTAAAATATTTTGTAGCCTCTTGCTCATAGATATGGCACGCTACACACCGATGATCAAGACTCTACTTAATGCGACTTGTCAGACTCCCTAGGACACCTTAAAACCTTAGGCTCTGATACCAAGTTTGTAATGCCCCAGAAAATGGGTCCCGGAGCGTCATACGGTGCTTGAGGCTATGAGTAGCCCCAAGCTAACCCTTTGAGCCATTTTCATTTAGTTAAACACAAATCAATGGGGTATCCTTAAATAACCCTCAAATATCAACAGAGTACTCATCATTAAAGAATAAAAGAATTTTAGAAAGATAACAAAATACGACTTATTAGTCAACTCCCAACATCTATACTAGTCTGAAAAGCCTCTAAGAAAATCAATAAAACCAGCGAGCCATTGAGACATGCCCCAACTGACTCTTACCCAGTTATTAAATATAAATAATTTCGTGAAACCAACATCAGACATCACATTCTCGAAACATGAGGACTCACCACAATAGAGGATGTAGAACAGCATGCCCAAAGAATCACTGTCAAACCTGCAACTGAGAACCTGAACCTACATTTCGAGAAAATACAGCCCACATCCAAAGATGTGGGTCAATACCATGGAAAGGAACCGAGTATATGGGGTTGTATACAGTTGTATAAACATTATCATCATAAATACTTATAAGAAATATGCAGGATGTATGAAAGACTCACATAGCCTGAAAAAAATCATTATAATCATGAGAGGATGAAATAAGTACAATAACACATGTGAGTCATCATATAATTTGCCAATCATTTTCAGTTCATTAAGAATATCAATTCTCATAATGTAAATATCATTTAAATCTTTTGAAGGAATAACTTTCACAATTCCACTTTCAAATCACTTCACCATTCACCATAGACAGAAGGAATCACATACACAATGGGAAATCCTATAACTGACATAAACCATGTGAGCCACATGGAGTCCAACGTACAACCCACATTGGGGAGAGCCGTCCTATCCTTGCCATCGGAGTAGGACTATTGATATCAAATCCACACAAACTAGTGATCAATATATAAATCAGCCTCAGGCTCACTCCTACGGGGGCTTGTAGTTCTAGGGAAGTAAGGTCGCTTTATACCTCCCACTCGATGCTAAAGATTTCTCCTGGACTTAGCTCAGATCATTTCAAAGACAATCCACAACAAAAAAATTTTAGTAATATATAAATATACATCGGGAGCCATACTACTTCCCATCTATCAAAATCAACCACATTGTGGATTTCTTTCACACTCGAGTTCAAAATAACTCCATTAATATGAAAAGGTCAAATCATTTAAAATATCTTAGATATTCAACATCAATGTGCTTATAAACACTTTCTAAAAAAACACAATTTCCAATAGGGATTCACGACCCAAATATCAAAATCAAGATAAATATCATTCAAGATTCATGCTTTATATCACCACACATGTAAATTCATCTTTCAAAATCATAAACATCAAGATTTCATAATAATCACCATAAGATATGGGTTCATGCTTCAAATTCATAAAAATCAAATAAAAATCATGCCTTTGTAAAGAAAATTACTTTTGGGCACTAGAACGAAAGAGAGTTCTTGTTGAAAAACTCCACATACCTTGAATGATGAACTTTAGATCGATACTCATTTTTGAGATGTTAATAGTGCCTTTGAATGATGGTTCTTGGAGTTCTTGAACTAGGAACTTGGAATCTTGAATAAATTTGCAGAATTAATGGTGAACTTTGGAGGTTCTAGAAGTTGGATATAGGAGATTAGGGTTTTCTTTTTGAGGGAGTTTGATGAAATATAACATATAATGTTTCTAATAGGCTTTAATATAGGGTTTGGACGGATTTGGGTGAGGGAGAATGACCAAAACACCCCTAAAAATCAAAAAATTTCTAGAATCTGTCCTTTGGTGGACTGTTTCGATAGTCTGAAGTAGATCAACCATAACGTTTTACTTCGATATTCAAATTGGATGAAACCAATTTCATTAGAAAGAGTACTCTCATATATTTCCGTTGATATATAGTATCTAACCCAGATCATTGTGTACGAGGAGTTATGATCGTTTGAAGTTGACACAAAAATTCACTTTTGATAGGCTGAAGTAGATCGACTATAACTTTTTTCTCCGGTAGACAAATTGGATGAAACCAATTTCATTGGAAAGAGGACTCGTAGAACGTTCCGTTGATATATATTAGATCACTCAGATCATTATGTACAAGGAGTTATGATCATTTAAATTTGGAGAAAAAATACGCCAGGCCTCAGTACTTTTTCCTGCACATTTTACTGTTCACTACTATTCATGGTTCGATCGGAATGTTCATAACTCGTCGCTCGGGTGTCCGTTTTGGATGATCCACATATCGCTGGAAAGCTTATTCGATACACTACGCAATGGTGGGTAATAATGTAAGACATTTCTCATGGAAAATTTATAATTCATTCTAGAAGATAGAACCCAACATGTTTACGCATAAAATTTCAACAAAATATTTCCCGGGGTTTTACATCATCCCCCCTTGGAAAGATTCATCCTCGAATGACACTAGACATGCCAAGAATAGATAGGGAATAGAGTATATAGTTGAAACCATTCGTTAGACTCATCACCACATCGTTTCTCACTCCGAATGCAACATAGAATGCATAAATTCAAGAAACTACAGCTGAACATATAATAAATGACAGCTGAACTGCTGCAACTTTTATCAAAAGTGCATGATTTAGGAAAGAACGGTACCTTCGGCTTGATCGGAGTTTGCGGAAAATAGGTATGGTACTTGGATCGCATATCTGCCTCAGCTTCCCAAGTTGCACCCTCAACAGATTGGTTTCGCCACAACACTTTGACTAATGGAACTTTTTTGTTCCTTAGTCTTTGGAAATTGAAATAAGAATCTCAACAAAAATCTCATCAAAAGAAAGATTTTCTTGAATGTCAGCACTCACAGAGGAATCGACTACCACAACATTGCTAATATGCTTTCTAATCATGGAGACATGGAATATTGGATGAACAGAGGATAACTCGGAAGGCAACTCGACTTCATAAGCTACCTTACCAACACGGCTAAGAATTTTGTAAGGACCAACATAACGGAGACTAAGCTTCTCCTTATTTCAGAATCTCTTCACCCCCCTCATGGATGAAATTTTTAGATACACTAGGTCACCAACTTCAAACTCAAGCTCTCTCCTTCTAACATCCGCATATGACTTCTG
>NW_025893234.1:0-1364 GCF_002878395.1 Capsicum annuum
ACATAAAATGATGTAAATTGTAAGGGTATTACAGATACACACCCAATACACAAAGCTCCTACCAAAATACTCTTAAGTCTTCTAAAGTTTCCTAGGAAAGTCTATAATCCCTCTCAAATCTTCTAATAAAAAATAACTCTTTGACTTTTAGGATGTTTCAACCCAAGCGGATGGATAGAGAAAAAGATTTGGTAATGAGAAGTATAACAATAATTATACAGTAAATTGATGAGTTACATAGAAGGGGTCCAAAAATTGGCCGGTCTAAGAAAGCAACTTTGGCATGACATAAGAAAGTGAAAAGGCGGACTGATGAAGCTAATGCAAAAATTGTTGAGATAGATTAGATACTATGGAATAGAATATTGAAGAGGGAATTAACTGAAGAAATCAAGTGTATGGTCTAGGAATTTGATGCATAGCAAAATAAGGCATTGAGCATCCTCAAAAGACCCATAAAAGATGTAAAAAAGTGGACAACAGACACATATTAAGAGTTTTGGTCCTCAGAATACACCAAAGGAAATGAACATGTCACACTCAAAGAAAGTTCTAGAAACTACATAAGAGAATCAAAATTCATGAGAGTCTCACTATTTTACAAACTGTTGCAGGCCATGGGAACCTTATGCCTAACTAAGACTCAGGGACCATAATGTGACCCTAGAGATAAGCATAATAGATGTGCCCTTCAATTTCTTTAGAAAAGATATACCATAGATGAATTTCATATTTTGAAGGAAAAAATTTATGAATTCATCAACTATGGGATGATTTCACACTTATATGGATCACATAACATGATGGCATGGGACAAGTTTGAATCAGACACACCCTTCACAAGTAGTTTCACAATTAAACATATGAACTTCATATCTTTAAAGGATAACTATGAGAACATCAATTTCAAGTCTACCCAAGTAGGAATACTTTGTCCTGAGGGAGTAAGAGAAAACATAGACTCTACAAAGTGAAGGACAAATAATGATACATGTCACTACCACAACGGAGCCAGAGGACTAAAGATTAAAAAGATTCACATTTTCTGTATTAATTTGGAGCACCTCATAAAGTTTTGAATATCTACTTGGAGTTTGAGCTAGACCATCTTTTAAATAGAAATAATCCAGGGGAAATGGGATCACCTTCCACTACCTAGAATATAGCTTTAAATATAGTAAGTTTTTTCCATCTTTTATTTCATGTATTTATTCTTTCCCTAATAAAATGGATGATAGTGAATGAAATGAAATAATTTAGATTTATCTGTGATAACTCAAAGCATATTGTTTATAAATTTTTGTTTGTGAGATATATAGGTCGTCTTTCAGCCCGACTCTATCTTTATAGAATTTATCCCCCCC
>NW_025893235.1:0-1757 GCF_002878395.1 Capsicum annuum
ATGTAACATATGGGTAATCTAATACAACATATTATTAATCTGTTTCAATATACAGATCAACTGTTGTGGTAGCTGGATCGTCTGTTGCATAAGTTGGCTGTGTTAATATCTATGTAACCCGATCCCCATGTAACTCAACTGATTACAAATTATTATTATATGATTTAATTTTCTCTTTATAGGTTGTGCATCTTTGGATCGTGCCTACCATTGATGAGCTGGGGATGTCTTCTTTTCTTACTCTGGGTCTTGTTGATACAAAAAAAGACCCAACGGTGGAGTTAATAAAGAAGGAATTGGTTGGAGAAACATCCATAAGAAGAGCAGTTAGGCAAGGTCATCCTAATATTAAATCTCTTCACGATCAACCTTAAACTACAACAGATCCAGGTTCTTCTTATGGTGGTGTTGCTGGTGGAGTTGTTTGTGATGGTGGCAACTATCCTTCTACTGCTGCTACTGCCAGTCATGATTATGAGCATGTTGGTGTTCAATAAAAAATAAATATGTTTGAAAACACCCCTTGCACAAGTCCTCCCTCTTACCCCTACACCGATCACTCCCACCCACAGTCCCTCTTACCCCTCCTCACCCTCATGTTCTCATTGCTAATGCAAAGTATATAAGGACGGAGAGGATAAACTCCTTGAAAATCTAGAGGCTATTGCTGAATTTGTCGAGAATTTGAAATCCAGGAGGGGTGTCATACCATCCAACGAGGTGAGAGAGTCATGCACTCCTACAGTGGAGATTAGGAGGAAGAGAAGAAAAATTAGATAAATTCTTTCTGTTCTGAAATCTACAAAAATTTGTAACTCCCCCCGCTTCAATAGTTATTGATGTTCAGGGGACACCGAAGAAGGTGGACATATTTGCGGCGCTTGTTAAGGAGAAGAAGAAGGAACTAGAAAAATTCATCAAGATGAAGGTTCAAAAATAATACACCATATATTCATTTGCCGCCAAAGACTTCTCGAATATGACAAATATGTGTGTGTGGTATGAGGATAAGGTAAGTTTACTTTCGCTAACCTAGCCTTCCAATCTACTCCATAAATTAGAATCTACGCAGTAGATGTGTAATATATTTCAAAAACTTGGTATTCTATTGCAACATAATACACTTCTGTTGCAAATGTTGCGTTGGCTAGGTAATCTGTGAACTAATTCAAAGAACCCTCTGCATCGGATTCTTTCCACTGTGATTTTATTCTTTAAAATTACTAACCTATTAAAAAATTGTCTTCTTATACCATAGTATGTTGATGAAATTCTCTTCCTCATGAGGGGTAGACAATTAGCGTATCTAGATGCTTATGATGCTGCCGATAGGATAATGGACCTTAACTTCTACAACAATTTGAAGGATACGTACGCTAAACTCTGTAAGATAGCTGATTTCGATGGCTCGAGATTTGATCAGTTAGTTTCTATGTTCCAATGGGATGAAGAAACGATTAAATATGTAAGAGAGAAGAGGCCATATCCATACGGCAAGAGCTGGACCAAGGCAAAGAGAATCCTTGCAGTCATGAACGTGGATGTCACATATTTTCTCACAGTTGAGAAACTACGATACAAGGGAAAGATTAAGGTTTATGACTACAACTTACCTATCTTCAGTGAGAAGACATTTTTAAGCCACATGAAATCACTCTTGAAGTTGTTGCCCAAGTTGTTGACGCAAAGTAAGCTGATGGATCATTTTTTGGCTGAAGTCTTGGTGAAGGAATCATAGGATTTTAAAGGTCGAAATA